>NW_028274810.1:40498897-40799730 GCF_037043125.1 Eumetopias jubatus | reverse complement strand
GTTGATCTTTTGCTTAGATGATCTGTCCATTTCAGTCAGGGGCTGTTAAAGTCCCCCACTATTATTGTATTGTTGTCAATGTGTTTGTTTGCTTTTGTTATTAATTGCCTTATATAATTGGGTGCTCCCATGTTAGGGGCATAGATATTTACAACTGTTAGATCTTCTTGTGGGATAGACCCTTTAAGTAAGATATAGTGTTCTTCTTCATCTCTTATTACAATCTTTGGTTTAAAATCTAATTTGTCTGATATAAGAATTGCCACCCCATCTTTCTTTTGGTGTCCATTAGCATGGTAAATAGTTTTCCACCCCCTCACTTTCAATCTGGGGGTGTCTTTGGGTCTAAAATGAGTCTCTTGCAGAGAGCATATTGATGGGTCTTGTTTTTTAATCCAATCTGATAGCCTGTGTCTTTTTATTGGGGCATTTAGCCCATTTACATTCAGGGTAACTATTGAAAGATAGGAATTTAGTGCCATTGTTTGCCTGTAAGGTGACTATGACTGTATATTGTTTGTGTTCCTTTCTGATCTATGCTGCTTTTAGGCTCTTTCTTTTCAGAGGACCCCTTTCAATATTTCTTGGAGGGCTGGTTTTGTGTTTGCAAATTCCTTTAGTTTTTGTTTGTCCTGGAAGCTTTTTATCTCTCCTTCTATTTTCAATGACAGCCTAGCTGGATATAGTATTCTTGGCTGCATATTTTTCTCGTTTAGTGCTCTGAATCTATCATGCCAGTCCTTTCTGGCCTGCCAGGTCTCTGTGGATAGGTCTGTTGCCAATCTGATGTTTCTACCATTATAGGTTACATATCTCTTCTCCCGAGCTGCTTTCAGGATTTTCTCTTTGTCTCTGAGACTCGTAAGTTTTACTAGTAGATGTTGGGGTGTTGACCTATTTTTATTGATTTTGAGAGGGGTTCTCTGTGCCTCCTGGATTTTGATGCCTGTTTCCTTCCCCACATTAGGGAAGTTCTCTGCTATTATTTGCTCCAATATACCTTCTGTCCCTCTCTCTCTTTCTTCTTCTTCTGGGATCCCAATTATTCTAATGTTGTTTAGTCTTATCGTATTGTTTATCTCTCGAATTCTGCTCTCGTGATCCTGTAGTTGTTTATCTTTCTTTTTCTCAGCCTCTTTATTTTCCATCATTTGGTCTTCTCTATCGCTGATTCTCTCTTCTGCCTCATTTATCCTAGCAGTTAGTGCCCTATTTTTGTTTGCACCTCATTAATAGCCTTTTTGATTTCGACTTGGTTAGATTTTAGTTCTTTTATTTCTCCAGAAAGGGTTTCTCTAATAACTTCCACGCTTTTTTCAAGCCCAGCTAGTATCTTTAAAGTCATGATTCTGAACTCTAGGTCTGACATTGTACTAATGTCCGTATTGAGTAAGTCCCTGGCAGACGGTACTACCTCTTGTTCTTTTTGCTGAGGTGATTTTTTTCATCTTGTCATTTTGTCCAGAAGAGAATAGATGAATAAGAGAACAAACTGCTAACAGGTTAACAATGTTCCCAGCAAATATACTCTCTACAAAATAGAAAATACCTGAAACCAGGGGAAAAGAAAGGGAAAGAAAGAAAAAAGAAAGAGAAAATAAAAATAAAAATAAAAAGATAAAAACAAACAAAAACAGAACAAAACAAAAAAAGAAAAAACAGAATATGATCAAATATGATCAGACTAGTGTATAGATCAGTGCCACACACTAGATTTTGGCCGTTGTTTGGTCTGTTAGAAGAAAGTGCTTCCTAATCATAAAGGAAGAAAGACTTATATATGTACAAAATAAGGGTTGATACAATGAAGGGATGGAAGATGACTTTAAAGATGAAAATTATAAAGGATTTTATAAAAGGAATTGATAAGTTGTTTGAAAAAAGAAAGAAGATTAAAAAACAAAGAAAAGGGAGAGACTGTGATCAGGCAGGAGACTAGAACAAAGCCATACACTAGTGATTTAGGGTATATTTTGATCTGGTAGAAGAAACTGTATATCAAAATTTTAAAGAGAGAAGAACTTATATATATATATGCCAAAAATAAGGGTAACTACTATGAAGGGATAAAATATGACTCTAAAAATGAAAAATAAAAAATGTTTTTTTTAAAAAAGGGATTGATAAGATGTTGGTTGAAAAAGGGAAAAAGAAAAATTAAAAAAAAAAAACAGTTAAAAAAATTAACTTTGAAAAACTAATGAATCATGGTAAAAAAGCCATGAATTCTATGTGCATTATTCCCCTAGCGCTGGAATTCTCCCGTTCTCCTTGATCGGTAAACTTGGTGTTGGCTTGCTGGCTGTTCTGCTGATCTTCTGGGGGAGGGGCCTGTTGCCCTGGTTCCCAGATGTCTTTGCCGGAGGCAGAATTGCCCCGCCCTTGTGAGTCTCGGCTAAGCAATCTGCTCGGATTTGCTCTCGGGAGCTTTTGTTTCCTGAAAGCTCTAGGTACAGCTTTGGAGGACCAGGGTGAAAATGGTGGCCTCCCACTCTCTGCCTGGAGGAGCTGAGAACTCGGGTCCCCACTCCTCAGTGCGCCCCCAGAGAAAAGCAGTCATTCACTCCCGTGTCCCCGGTCTCCGGCCACACTCCATGATCACCCGGCCTGTGACCGAGCGTTTCTATCTCTGGCACCCGACCCCATGTGGAGTCTCCAAACCCAGCAGATCCCCGCGGTGCGCTCCCGCGCCGCTACTCCCGGGGGAGGGAGGGGAGTCCCCCCGGCTCTGCCGCTTGTTGGGTCCCTGCTGGAGGAGCAGTGGCCCGACTGGGCCGCGAATCACAGTTTATGGCCACCCCGAGCTGAGAGCCCGCGCCTCAGCTCTGTCTCTGCAGCCGGCTTCCCCGCTCCAATACCTGGGAGCTCTGCTGCTCTTAGGCACCCCTGGTCTTTCTGTGACCCCGAGGGTCCTGAGACCACACTGTCCCGCAAGGGTTCCACCTGCCGCTTAGCCACTGGAGCGACGTCCCTCAGCGGAGCCGACTTCTAAAAGTTCCGATTTTGTGCTCCGTGGCTCTATCACTTGCCAGAAGCAGCAGACAGAGGCCCCCTCCCCTGCCGTCTATCCTCCCGAATATCGCCTCGGATTCACTCCTCCGAACGTCCTACCTTCCAGTAAGTGGTCGCTTCTCTGTTCAAAGAGTTGTTGCTACTCTCTTCTTAGATCTCCTGTTGAGTTCGTAGGTGTTCAGAATGGTTTGATCCCTATTCAGCTGAATTCCTGAGACCAGACGAAATCCAGGTCTCCTACTCCTCCGCCGTCTTTCTCCGCTGGGCTGTCTCCTATGTTCTTGATGGTTGATATTCATCATGGGGAAGCAAAGTTTAATTCCATAAATTTTTGTCATTCAGTCAAAGTGCATCAAAATGAAAGAATGATAAATTTCTCATTGTTGAACTAATCCAGTGGTTCTCAGTGTTGACAAATTTGGCCCCTAGGGGACATCTGTCAATTCTGGAGACATTTTTGTTTGTCACAACTGGCAGAGGGGATGGGCAATGATACTGGTATCTAATTGGTAGAGGCCAGAGATATGGCCCCCACACCGAAAAAATTATTTGGTTCAAAATGTCAGTAGTGCCAAGGATAAGAAACCTGATTCAGTCAAAGCTAATTTAATCTGTAGGAGGAAAGAAGGAGAAAACTAAGTTGGACCCAGGAAAAATGGCTAAAAGCGGATCTGGGTCATTTCTGGATACAATATATATACAATATATTGTATATATATTGTATATATTGTATATATATTGTATATATTGTATATATATTGTATATATTGTATATATATTGTGTATATATAGTATATATTGTATATATTGTATATATTGTGTATATATTGTATATATTGTATATATATTGTGTATATATAGTATATATTGTATATATTGTATATATTGTATATATTGTGTATATATTGTATATATATTGTATATAGTATACAATGTATAGTATACATCCTGCTCCTTATTATCTGCAATGGAAATTTTAATTATCTTTTGCATTTGAATTTCTTTTAGATTCTTTACATATCTGTCTCCACGTTAATCTCTTTCCTGCTTGAATTTCTTTATAGGAAAATGCATTATATGTTTCATACCCCCTCCAAAGAAAACAGAGGATGTTTCTGAATTAGTATTACTTGTAGAGAAATGATAGTAAGTGACATTCTCAAGAGTGTTCAAAGCATTAGACCAGTGGGAGGTAATAGAAAATAGATGTCTTGATCTCTGTCCCTGGTTCTTGACACAAAACTCCTAAAACCCTTGTGGTTCCCTAAGTGATAAGGGCACTAGGGCATCTTTTGTCCTAATGAGATGACTCTGGGTGGGCTCCTGGATGGCTGCTGGATGGGGCTTGTCACCAGAAAGCTCAAGCCATGATTAGAAGCTTGGAATATCTAGGCCCCTCCCCTCTTCTCCAGAGACGGGAGAGGGCTAGAAATGGAGTAAATAATTGATTGTGCCTATGTGAGAAGACCTCCAGAAAAATCCCAACGTTTGAGGTTTGGTAAACTTCCAGGTTGATGAACACATCCAAATACCAGGAAGGTGACTTGCCCCAAATCCACAGGGGCAGAAGCTCCTACTTTTGGGACCGCCAGACCTCACCCTATGTATCTTTTAATTGGTCACTCTGTATATTTTTCCATATTCTGTAATAGACTGATAAATATAAGTGGTCCTCTGAGTTCTGTGAGCCTCTTTAGCAAATTAATAGAACCCAAGGAGGCACACATGGGAACATGCAATTTGTAGCCAAATCAGACAGAAGTGTGGGTAACACGGGGATCTAGTACTTTCGATTGGCATCTGATGTGGAAGGCAGTTTTATGGGATTGAGCGTTTAATTTGTGGGATCTGACGCTATCTACAGGGTTTCTTCCCTAACAACTACTGAGCATGTGCTTTGAAGCCAGACAGACCTCAAAGAAATGTTGTTCCTGCCATTTATAATTGCTTGGCTTTGGGGAAGCAATTTACCTTCCTCCTATCTGTAAAATGGGACTAATAACATCTACTTTATAGGATCACATAAGTTAAGGAATATAAAATGTATTACATATTGTTTAGAACATAAGCACCCAATAACTGGCTTTTTAAATTTTAGTGTATTTATATGTGTACTTATCCACCCCTCCCCACCACCATCCCATAGACATATCTACTCATCCTCAAATAAATATAGCCATAACTAAGCTTAGCAGTTGCCAGGGGATACTATATAGGTTAAGTGTACTTACTATATACTTCACTGTCCACTTGGGTCTTGACTGCTTCTTCTTTCTCAGTTCTAAATCTCTGCTCCTTCTCTGCTAAAATAACGTAGATTCTTACTTCAAAACTCCACCAAACTATATTTTCTTCTTTCTCAACCACTTGGCTGGTATGAATCAGTAAAATTCTCTGATGTGTTTTAGGAGCATTTTAGCTGACAGCTATACATAAACTCAGATTGGGAATAAATTACCTTCAAATGGAAAAGGAATGGTATTTCCATTAAGATATTGGAGAATTATTTTTTCAAATACAGTTCTCCAAAAAGAGATGTTTACCACCTAAAATGTGTTTCAGGGTTAACAGATCAAATTATTTTTTTTCAATTTGAATCAGTAAGATTTCCTGAATGTAACATATATAATAAAAATCATGCATACATATATAATAAAACATACATGAACATACATAATAAAAATCAGAAAAAATTAAATGTATGAGAAAAATACGCTAATTATAAAAAAAGTGACCCAGAGAAATGGAAATGTATATATTTGCATTGCAGTTGTTTGTATTCATACAACCTAAATGGGATAATTAAGCAATCAACTTTAAATAACTTGACCATTTAACCACATTGTGTGGATATTGTGAGAGTTTCTTTGATTTAAAATGTTTAGATAATCAATTAAATTACATGTATAGAAAACAAAGCCAAAACAGTAATTAATAATACTTAGGAATTCACATTTGAATAAGAGTTCATCATATTTTTACTCACAAATATATTTTTCATATAAGAAGAGTTTTTGATCATCATATTTTAAATGATTCCCAAATTCTTAATCCAGGGTATAAGTACCAGCAGAGAGTTTTTTTGTGATACTCATGGAACAGAGTGACACTTGAAATTTTACCAGTTGGTACCGTGTGGATGCCAACCAATGAGCCAGTGGTACTGAACATGGCTGGTACAAAGAATGGAGCAGAATGGACACCAGTGTTGGAAATCCAGTAGAACCACATTAGTGCATACAGGCTGCACATCAGCCCTGTTAATAGATTTAAAAAAATAAGGCTATTAATATACGTATTCATATTTTGCCTAGACTATCATTCTCAAAAATAGTAGGAATGTAATAAAGTTCATCAGTTTCTGTTGATACACGTTTCGTAGAGCCAGAAGAAAAAAAAAGTTAAATGTCAAAGTTGTGAAGTTTATTGTATGTAGGAATGTAGTAAAATTTCAGAACTTAACCAACACATTTTTTCTTATCTAATTATCATTATTCTGTTTTAATTGGAAGTTACACAAATGTCAGACATTAAATCTAAGACAAATGTCAAATGGAATCCCACACCTGTACAGTAACATCCCAGGCACCTACATGTATTTTCTCTGATCATTAGCAATTAGTAGCATTTCTCTGTCCATGTAATTGTTCTACTGATCTTTTTATTTTTGGGGGGGAGTTTTGTTTTCTTTCTTTTTTATTGTTATGTTAATCACCATACATTACATCATTAGTTTTTGATGTAGTGTTCCATGATTCATTGTGCATAACACCCAGTGCTCCACGCAGAACGTGTCCTCTTTAATACCCATCACCAAGCTAACCCATCCCCCAACCCCCCTCCCCTCTAGAACCCTTAGTTTGTTTCTCAGAGTCCATAGTCTCTCATGGTTCATCTCTCCCTGATCTTTTCCCAGGTGATTTTTCAGTACCCTCGATGCATTGGCTTGGAGTTAAAATGCTATTGGCTTTTCATCTTGCAACCATTACATTAGGGTTTAGCCTGACTGAGCTCATTAAAATCGCCGCTGCACACTTGGGCTGTGTTTACCCATGTGAGTAAAGTGGAGCACAGAGCAGCCACTCATAATTCAGGCCCACGACACTCTTCTGCCTGAAATGTTTAAATAGTTGAGACTAAGTGTTTTCTCTGCTTGAATTATAAGGATTACTTTAGTTCTCCACTTGAGTTTAAGTGAAGCAGTCCGAGCCCATCTGATCATGTTGGATGATCTGAGTGGGAAACATTTCCTAAGGCTATCACCAAAGAAGGAAACCAGGTGGTTCTTTTTTAGTTCTTAGCACATCACGGTATTATTGAATCCCCCTTGACCACCAGTCAGATAAGGAAAAGGAGTCTTACCTAGGTTCAGTATTTTACACTATTAGGATGACAGAGGGGAGCCTGGAATTCTAACCTAAGGCCTCCTGATCCCAGAGCCCATGCTCCCAAGAAGACCCTACATTGCTTTTAGGACCAATGCTTAAGAAGCCAGGAAGTTGAGATGGCTTAAGATCATAAGGTCCCCTCGCTCCCATTGGTCTATAATTGCAACAAAGGCATATTTCCCAGGTATAGTGTGATCTAAGTACACAACCCAGCACAGAGCTTTTGCTACCATCTCCAGGAAGAGACTTGGCCTGAAAATGTCATAATCAGTTACTTGTGATTAGTGCAATGTGTCACAGCAGTATAATGAAGTGCCCAACAGAGACAGATGTCTAGAACAAGATACAAACGCTTTCAATAAGTAGTACCCATAATTAAATTATCAGACAAAATCGATGATATAAAAATGTCTTTAAAACATAATTGCATTCCCTTCTATTTGCATTCTACCTGGACTGCTGAGCCCGCAGCCATGTTCACATATGCCCATCTCACTGGGTCTTATATTGCCAAGACTTCTTAAATAGATGCTTTGGGGGTGTAACTATTTTGGCACCAACAAAGTGTAATAGCAATGTGTATATTTAAGTGGTAAAATATTAAATTAGTTTTTTTTTCTTTTCTCACACTTTTATATGTGTTGGAGATTAGGTGATTTTTTTACCTCATTATCAAGTGTGTGTAGGTGTGTATGTGTATGTGTTTTTCTCCTAGTATAGATTTTAATAATGATAGTTAACTTTAATAAAGCCCGTTACATGCCAGGAGCTGAGTCTAAACACCTCAGATATAATAACCATGTATCCCCCATACAACTCTATGAGGTATTAATATCTACATTTTACAGCCAAGGAAACGAAGCTAGGAGAGGAAAAGTAACATGCCCAAGGTCCCTCACCTAGAAAATGGCAGAGCCAGGATTGGAACTCATAATCTGGCTGCACATATATCGATTAAGAGTTTTACGTGGTACTATTAAAATGTAATTAGAGAAACTTAAATTTATCCTTCAAACTTAATCTTCATTGTCTACTTCTGATGGAGTTTTAGTTTCCAAATGAAATTTAAGGAGAATGAAAAGACAAAAATTAATTTTGTCTAATTTCAGTTCCAAGTGATTTTTTTAACTTCTGAAAAATGAGAAAATCCAAGTTATATCATTCATTAAAATGAAATGACTTTTAATAAACATTTGACCATAACTGTATTAATGTTTACATATGTTTAAGGAATATGTTTAAAGAAGTTTACTTGTAGCATCTAAATTCAGTTCATAAGATGATGCAAAAAAAAAAAAAGAAAAAATTGTAAACAGCAGTTTTAGGCTGTGTAAGCCACACATGATATATACCACCTATACTCTGGCTCCAGATCTTCTCTGAAGATATTTGTTTGGCAGCAGTAAGATAGTTTCAGTCAGTCACTTAGTAAATCTATGGTAAGTTTAAAAATAATTTCTAGGATGTCATCTAACGATGGTTTTCAAATTTTCAGATATCCATAGATCAGTTACCAGAAAAAAGTTTTGTTTTTGTTTTTGTTTTTCTAAAATGTGAACTCCAGCAACCTTAACTGCCTAAGCCATTAATTTGGAAATGTTGTGGTTGTAATTACCTGCTTCACATCTGAATGTGGCCTCTATTTCCAAAAACTCAGGGAAGTGCTGTTGTGTCCTATAATTCGGTCAAAGATGGGAGATTGTGGTATCTGTCTCTGCTCCTCCCTCTCGGGGATTTCTGATGGATCTGACATTCCTTCCTGATGAACCTCAGCGTCATGTGTGGCAGCTCTGCAGGCAGCTACTACTAATCAACTAGAATTGGCATGTGACTCAGAGCCTACCTGTCATCCCTATATATTACAAAATAAAAATAAAATGATATAGTTAGATAATGGCCAAAAAAAAAAAAAAAAAGGCTAGGCTCTAACAGTACCAGCAGATGAGTAACTGCTTGAAGCTGCAAGGTTCTTAATGTTTTGCTTTTTGAAAAGCTGTAAGTCCGGGTTTCTCATAGGAACTTAGCCATATATTTGTCCCTAGGAGGGATAGCGATGCAATTAAATTTGATCATATATGAACACTTGTAAATGTCTGCTTTGAATTAGGATTTTCTGTTTGCTCACCTTAGATTGCTAATTGTAAGTCTCTTGAATGCAGAGACCAGGTTCTTCATAATTGTCCTCCTCTACATGTTATTATTTGCAATTAATAATTAAAAATAATGGAATAATTGATTCTCTAATCATTAACATATTCCGTATCAGTTTTAAAGTGTTTTATTTTCTATAAAGGTCTTTGCTGAGATCTGAATAAATATGTGTGCACATCTGGCTTACAAATGAACTAGTATCAATAGCAGCTAAAGCCCCCTGAGCCTGACCTTCCCCACTAATGACATCTACAGCAGATGTCCAACTTTGCATATAAATTTAATCTATTACCAGACAGTTCCATTTCAGTCTTTAGATAATCCAATCTAGTTTAATGTCAAAATTTCAATCTCTCATCTTTTTCACCCCCCCATGGCTTGAGGTGATTTCTATTTTTAATGGTTTAGTTAGTCAAGAAATCTATTACAGAGGAAGTTTGGTAATCACTTTAATGACTGACATGTGATAGGGTAATAATTGATTGATTCAGTTAAAATATACTGAAACATGCTGTATATAACCCAAGAATTAATATTTTATTTTCAATATGTTACTACCATGTGCTCTCATTCTTCTTGGCTCCTTTTGGTTTAATTTTTTTCAAAAAATGTATTCTACAGAAGAAGCCCCTTTTACTAGCTCTAACAATTCAGCGTCTAACTTCCACATTTCCATAACTTCAATAACACCAGAGTCATACCTCAAAATTATTACTTTTATCTTTATTTTCTCTCTAAAGAATTTCTGAGAATCAGTTATCTGAAGCAGATGGGATATGAAGAAGATTTCTTTGGTGACTGAGTTTGTTCTGTAAGCTTGCGACTTTTTCTTCTCTCTCCTTCTTCTTCTTCTTTTTTTTTTTCTAATTTAAGTTAATTTGGGAGGTTATTCTTCCTGGTCATTGAAACTATGATGAGACGAAATGAGGAAACAACTCATTATGGTCATTATTATAAACATTTGAGTTGGGTCTCCCTTCTATTTCCCCTTCATTGTTCTTCCAAATCTCTTTTCTTGACATGATTATGTATTCCTTCACAAGGCTCAAAATATAACAATTCTTTCTGGGAGAAAAAAAAATCCTTGTAGGGAAAAAATGGAGGAAAATTGATGGGTTTTTCCACCTTTTCGAGGTCAGTGTCCTCATAGTTCCGGCTACCCATTGATATTTTGCAATAAGTGAAGCCCTGCCTTACAGAATTGTCATGAATCACCGGACTCAATTCAGGTTTAAATTCTCCCTTCCTCCACAGCTCAACCCTCAACCCTTACCCAAACCCCCTATCCTTACAACTCAGGCCTCACCCAGATCAAGAAAAATACTAGTGGAGAAGGAAATTGCTTTCTTCCCTCTTCCTTCTCTTCCACCTCTCCTGACTGGACATTTTCTTGGTCCAACAAGGGCAATCCTTTGCTGTGGGTGTTGCTGTAACCTGGAAATGCAATGCCTGGAGTGGCCAATTCCCAAACGTTAGCGTTTTCCTCCACAGAAACTTTGATTCTTTTTTTTTTTTCAGGGATCAGCTCTACTTTTCTCCTTTGGAGGACTTCTCAATGCCTGCTCAGCTAAGTGACATCGTCCCTTGCTATGTATCACATCATCAGCCCTTTCTCTAACTATATGTATCACACAGACTCCTTATGCTGAGGACAGTCTTGTTGGTTGGGTCTTTTCAAGATTCCTCACTTGTGCCCATGTTCCTTAGTTTCTATAGTATCCTGGGAAACCTATACCCTTTCTGTACATGTGCAGGTGGCTTTCACTGCCAACCACCTGTCATCAGTGGTAAATATCACAATCTTCCCTCCCTTTGCTTTTGGCAGTCCTGTGTCAATCACTGGTCTCTGTGATACCCAAACTCTTGAAGTTCTCCTCCTGTGACTCAAAGCGGGAAGTGGAGGAGTCTCTCTCCTCGTACCACAGAAGAGCATGGAGATCCATGTGGCTCTCTGTGGCCTCTCTTCACTCTCAGTCTTCTCTTTCCTGATAAATCCGGTCTTCGTTTCATAAGGTGAAAGGGCATAAGACACTACGGTGACAAATTAGTTTGGGCTCTTTCTTAACATCATAGGACGATAAGAATTGCTTTTTTTTTTCTTTTTGAATATGCAGCCATTTGAAATTGATTGTCTTCAGTTTTGAGACCTGAGCTAAAAGACCAAATCAAGAAAAAGACCTGTTTGGTGTCCTGTCGTCCAAGCAATAAAAGGAAGTCCAAAGAAGTGTAAAAACGTTAATACTAATGTAAGTGTTCTAGATTGGCACTACTTTTCTGGTTCCAGAAAGGAATCGGCAAACCATAGTCCAATCCTCATTCAAGTGTACAAGGAATTGGATAATAAGTTTTTTAAAAAAAGATAAGAAGTATGGATGGAAAATGAGAGACAACAAATATCTGATCCATGTAATTCTCTGGATCAAACTTGTAACACCCATGGGTTTGCATTCACTTTATCCAGTCACACAAAGATGATACCATTAGATCTAAGATGTAAGTTGCCAAAATCTAACGAAATTTCTTTAGTAAGTAATCTAAAATCTAAATCAAAAATCTTCCTTTGTAACTTTTCTTCTACTCTAATATAGGATTCTAATCAGAATGAGCCTTACCTGACAATTATGTGCAACCTGATCATATTATTAATATGTTTGTTGTGGGAGCTGTAGTTAATTGTAGGAAGCATAATCATCTTTAATAATAAGGCATCAGTGATGGAGTACCACAGTGTTTGCTGTGCGACTGGGATTGGTGGCTAGTGTGCATCATGATGCGAGCCAATCGGGAAGGTTAGGCCACAAAGAGACAATAGGGACTTTAGTTTTGGGTGACATAATATCAAGAGCGTTCCAAAATAGTGCCTTAGGATTTTGAGAATTTAAAGGCAAAGTGTTTTTCTGAGACATAAACACAGCAAGTTAGATATTTTAATGTTGAAGAATACTTTTGTAATTACTGCATATGGATATAACATGCATGTTATTATATGTTTATATAATGTTGGTTAGGTTTTATTATGGGAAAAATTTATATATATATATGTGTATATATATAACTTTTAATTATGGAAAACTTAAGCATATACGCACTAAACAGAAAAGTATAACAAACCTTTATGTACTCATGACCCTGCTTTAATAAATTACCAATATTCTGCCAGTTTTGTTTCATCTATACCCTCTCCTACTACCCACCTTCTCACTTGATTGCTTTTTAGGTAAAATGTATATACTTTGAAATACTATGCACCTAAAAATGATACATCGATGTAACACATGCCCTGAATTATGAGTGTTTTTGTGAAGATATTTTGGGTGTAAATAGTAGTTAATAAGCTTTACACTGACTTACAATTCCATTTCAACTTCTGCGGATAAATCAAGAAACTTATTTGACGCCTGGACAATAAATTTAATAAAACTTATTGTTTGCAGGCAATTTTGAATGTTGATGGAGACTGTCAGAAGTAACAAATAATCTTCTTTATATAGCTCAGTGCTGAGTAGGCTTAAACAGCCTCGCCTCTAGAATGCAATGTAATTATAAGACATGATTACAACTGATTATAATCAATCAGCATAGTCTTAAGTGTAATTTATATTGCTGCAGCTGTGGTTAGATTAAATCATCACATAAGATACAATTTCTACTAGATATGTGAAATTATTTGAACAAACCCAAATACAGTAAACTCGTAATACCATAAATGCATAGTAAATTTTGCCAATTGCATAATACTTTAGGAGTCTATTTATCACAAAATAACTCCCCCCCCCACAGAGTTTAGTCTTGATTTGAAAGACAAAGCTGTTGTTTCGCCAAGTTTGGCAGATGTGACTTTTGGCTGTTGGTTCTGCCTGTGCTGATGTTTTATGTGTAATATCTAGTGTGATCACTATTATATTTGAAAAGAATACTCTACCAAACTTTTGTAGTTCTTTCTTCCCCCCAGTTAAGTATGAGACAGAAGGTCCTCTAACTTTCATTTTCAATTTCTATAATAAGGCCATTTCAATCTTGGCCTGAAAGTTCACCAAATGTGTATTTTTAAAAATGTTTTATTGTTATGTTACTCACCATACATCATTAGTTTTTGATGTAGTGTTCCATGATTCATTGTTTGTGCGTAACACCCAGTGCTCCATGCAGAACGTGCCCTCTTTAATACCCATCACCAGGCTAACCCATCCCCCCCCCACTCCCCTCTAGAACCCTCAGTTTGTTTTTCAGAGTCCATCGTCTCTCATGGTTTGTCTCCCCCTCCAATTTCTTCCCCTTCATTCTTCCCCTCCTGCTATCTTCTTTTTTTTTCCTTAACATATATTGCATTATTTGTTTCAGAGGTACAGATCTGTGATTCAACAGTTTTGCACAATTCACAGCGCTCACTGTAGCACATACCCTCCCCAATGTCTATCACCCGCCACCCCATCCCTCCCCCCACCCCACTCCAGCAAAGCTCAGAGATTATGCAGCCATCAAAAGGAATGAGATCTTGCCATTTGCAACGACGTGGATGGAACTGAAGGGTGTTATGCTGAGCGAAATAAGTCAATCAGAGAAAGACATATATCTTATGACCTCACTGATATGAGGAATCTTAATCACCAAATGTGTATTGATGGAGATTAGAACTGATGTATCTGGTACAGTCCTTGCTCTCAATACACTTCGGGTGAAACTTTTAAAAAACAAAGAAAATAAAGTTAGCAGAAACGAACTCATAAATACAGAGAACAAACCTATGGTTGCCAGAGAGGAGGGGGTGTGGGATGGGCAAAGTGGGTGAAGAGGAGTGGGGGGTATAGGCTTCTGGTTAAGGGATGAATAAGTCATGAGAATAGAAGGTACAGCACTGCGAATGTAGTCAATGGTATGCTAATAGCGCTGTATGGTGACAGAGGGTGGCTACGCTTGTGGTGAGCACAGCATAACGTACAGACTCGTAAGATCCCTATGTTGTACACCTAAAACTAACGTAACTTTGTGTGTCAACTGTACTTCAACTTAAAAAAAAAGAATATACATTAAACACTTGAAACCCATAGCAATTAGAAAAATGAAAGTAGTTTCTAGAGGACTGGGCAGAGAGCAGGGTAAAACTGGGGCCCATTTTGTTACTTACATTTGACCTTTGCTTATAAAGTTGATTTCTTTGAGGCTTAGTCACCTCATGGGGGAAAGAAGAGAAATACTTGCCTTTTTCCTAGTATATGGCTGCTGTGAGGGTCAATGATATAATCAATTAAAAAGTTCTTTGAAATCAATTAAAAATTAGTAATGTCATTCTTAAATAATCTATTGTTTTGTTATAAATGTTTTCATTCTGTTCCTTGAGCCAAATGTAAAATTAACAATATATTAAAATCTCAACAAAGATTTTTTTCTCTATGTAATTTCTCTTCTGAGAGTACTATAATTAACATTACCCTGTCCACTTTTTAATCACTCTGTGGAAAGTCCTTTATGTATATAGTAATTTAATCAAATAACCTGAAAGTGTGAAGAGTAACTCTGGCAGCCCATAGATGCAGCTGTTTGGCTGAAATACAAGTTCACTACCAAATAAAAAATATACTTTAATGACTTCAAATCTGAAAAAAATATTCAGAATGCAGAGTTAAAATTCTGCAATATTTTGTGTAGACTCACAAAGCATTACTAAATTCAGAATACATACTTAGCCATTTTTTTCTTTTAAAATTTTGTCATGGAAAAATTAACTTTGCCTTTCAAAAGATGTAAGAGGCTCTGTATAGAATATTTATAGCAGCCAGATCTCTCTTCAGCATTAATAGTTTCTAATGCATATTTAAGATGTTTGTGTTTTTTAAAGTTTTAAAGGAATCGTTTTTTTTTTTTTCCTAGACTAATAAAGCATCAACTTTCTCTGAACATAAAAACTTAGCCTTTAAAAAGGATAGTGATATTGATTTGGGGTACTGATTACATTTTAAAAAGCAGAAAAATAAGTCTCACTGTGCCACAACACAAGGATTCTTATTTAAAATCAAACTCATAAACTATTGATATACCCCCAGGTAAACACTAAGTTTATATGGAATGAAGAAGATTGGTAGGAGCAAAGCACAGACAGGAAATACAGAATCTATGGAGGCCATCTGTCAGGAGATATTAAAAAAATTACCTGCATTTTTATAAATATTTGATCTTTGCCCATTTCTTAGAACTATTATGTTTTCAAAGAAAGAACACAAAATAATTCCACTCAAAGTCTAGACTTCTATAAAAGAAAAAGTAAGTGTAAATTATTTTTCATAAATTTCTTGCCAAATCCTTTCCTTTGAAATGTGGGGGCATAAAAAGTGCTGGTCCCTGCATCTTTCTTCCTGGGGAGAGGTATCTCAGAGAAGCCTGCGGTGTGAAGGAATTAAGCAGGAGGTGGACACAGCAGGAGTAACGTCAGCCCTCACGGTAGTGGGGGCCATGTTTTCTCCAGGTAGGACTCCTTACCTCACCAGCAAGTTTGGTGAGAATAGAGGCCAGCGTGCAGATGCAGACACAGGTGGAAACAGGTGTTTCAATTGAAAGCCAGCCTGTGGGTGCGCCCCTCCCCATCACGATCAGACCCTCACCTCCCCACCGAGTACTGACTGCCTCAAGGAAGGCTAGATGGGAAAGGGTAGAATCTGAAAGATTAAGGATTTTCTGGGAATAGCTTGAGTCATCCAAAAAGACAAGTTAAACTACAGGGAGAAAGCAAGACACCATGAGTTGTTAGATTTCTATTTAACAATTTGATTTCCATCACCTGGGCAACACAAAAGAAGTTGAGCTCAGTTATAGAAAATAATGGCGCGATATTTTTACACGTTCTTGACCACAAATTTTATACTTTCCTGAAATACTGTTATGTTTTGCTAACATGTTTATTTTTCCACTTCCAAAACAATGACTCTACACTATCTACCTCTTTTCTCTGATTTCCTTACTCCATCCTTTCCCTACCTGCTTCTCTGATTCTTCCTCTACCAGTTATCACCCGCCCCCCCATTCCATTCTGCCTTCTGCCACCTGACTTGTTGACTTTACTCTTATTTAGGGTTGCCAGATTTAGCCAATAAAAATACCAGAGGCTAATTAAATTTGCATTTTATATAAAATAAATAATTTTAGTATAAGTATATTCTGTTCTAAATATTGCATAGGGCGTACTTACAATAAAATTTTTTTGTTGTTTATCTGCTGTTTATCTGCATAGTTAACTGGTTGCCTTGTACTTTATTTGGACTATTTATACTATTACCCTGTTTATGTAATTTGAGATTTTTTTTTCCCTCCCTGAATTATCCAAGCAAGTAAAAGAAACATTCTCCTTTGTAGAATACACATCATTTTACTTTCTTTTTAAATTTTCCTAATAAGACAATATAAAAGGTCTTTAAATATGCCAACCTCTGGATTCAAACACATAAGCTGGGAACTTCTTCAATGCCTGTGAAATTAAGATTCACACTTTGATTTCCTATACAAAAGCTAGGTCAGTAGGCCTCCCTGTGGCTATTTTGCAAACATAATACTAACTCAACTCCAATTAAGATAAAGAGAATTCCTTTGATAGAAATTCAGGCTAGATTTTAAAAGACTCAAAATCCATGATATGCTTCATCACTCTTACTTGAGGTGAACATCACTCTCGCATTCTCAAAGCCCATTCCATTTCAGTTCTGCCTAATTATCATACTTGACATCAAACCCCAAGCTAAGTTAATGATACAGTGTTTTGGTTACCTATTCCTGTATAGCAAACTATCCTAAATTTTAGTGGTTTAAAAACCAAGTATTTTATTTGCTCACAATCCTACAATCTAGATTGTAGATTCTACAACCTAGAAGGGCTAGATTTAGCTGAGTGGCTGTTTGGCTGGCCAGCTTGTTAGAGGTTTATTGAATGGTTGTATTCAGGTAGTGGGTTGGCTAGAGACTGGGGCTTAGCTAGGACCCTGGAAGAGCTGGGCTTCTATCTTTCTCTCCACATGGTTATGGACTTCTCCTTCTTTGTATGACCCCTATAGGTGCTTGCTCCATGTGTTCTCCCTAGTAGAACAGCTAGTCTTCTTGGTTTATCAGGGTTCTCAAGCATGCAGAACTGGAAGCTACCAGGCCTTCATAAGGTATAAGCCAAGAACTTTCACTTAGCTCAGTGTCCCTTATGCCACATTCTGTTGGTTAGAGGAAATCACAGTCTCAGCCCAAATCAAAGGGAATTCATAGAAGTATGGTTTATTTGGGATTGCCAGTGTAACAGACAACCACCTATAGCTAAGTGTTGGCCAAGAGATGGTGTATTAAATATATATGTTAATTTAATCAATTTTAATAAAATAACATTATTTTTCATTTTTTTATTTCTTAGATATCTAAGAATCAGGGAAAGATGGGGAACCTTCAGCATCTAGCACACAGAAGTTATTTTAATGTGGGTAAAACTCTGGTTTCTCATTGAATTTTTTAGATACTAGTTTATTTTTTATTGTGGTATAAGTGACATATAGGTAATCACACAAAATTATACAAATTCATGAATTTAGACATTTGTGTACTATATTGTAAACACTATCCATAAGAAAATATAGTCCTTTTTTTGCATTCCAGAGGCTTTTTCTACCCTCCCTTTCAACTGCCCCTAAGATAGCCACTATTATGATTTTTGTCACCATAGATTAATGATTAACATGTTTTGCCTATGATAGAGTTTATTTTGATAAATGTCCATGAGTACTTAAGAAGAACGTGCATTTATAGAGGTCAATCAGCTAAAGTTAGTGAGTTGTTTTTTAATTTATCAATATCCTTATTAATTTACTGTTTTTTTCTTTTCATTCTATATGATATTTAGAGAGGTATATTAAAATGTCTAATAATTTTTGTGTATCCATCTGTCTCCATCAACTTTTACTTTATAAATGTTAAAGCTATGTTATTAGGTAAATACACGTGGTTTTGAGGGGATTTAGCTGCTTCTTCACTGAATGCTTTATTCACACTTCTAGGTGAGAACTACAACATAAGGTAAAGTGATCTAGAGAAAACAATTTTGTGTTGGCACAATAAACACAGTAATCACCTGGAGTATTTCATGCCATAAAATTATAATCATGGATCTTTCTCTATTTAGCTAAAGTGAATATAAAGTGACAAATACCGAACATAGTCTCTAAAATCCCAAAACTAAATAAATTATATTGCATTTATTTTATTTTGGATGATTTTTATTTGTACACCTGTGGCTAAACTTAAGCACTGATCACAGGTGTTCCATACCATCCTTTCTCCAAATGAGTACATGGTAGCCATTTCCAGTTTATTTAAAGGCCATTTTAAGCATCCCTCAGGTTCCCTACATGAACAGATGCCTCAATTCCTCTACAGCATTCAGTTCAGCTGGAATAGATGCTCTTTTCAAGTAGAAAAGTTGTGTCCAATAGTGTGGTTTGCCTATTGACTTTTCTGTAAATATTCTGACCATAATGTTAATAAATCATCCCATCTGATTATCCTCTTTTTCCCTGCAGATTTATTTATTTTAGAGGTGGGGAGGGGCAGAGGGAGAGGGAAAGACAGAATCCCAAGCACACTTCCCTCAGAGCAGGGAGCCAGAGGTGGGGCTCCATCTCACAATCCTGAAATCGTGACCTGAGCCAAAGTCAAGAGTAGGAGGCTTAACCAACTGAGCCATCCAGAAGACCCAATTATCCTCTTTAAAATAGTAACACACACCCTACTGAAAGGACTTGAGCTTTTTCCTGCCATTCATCTTAGCATATGTTTTGGATGTTAATCCTTTTAGACATAAAACTACTGCTTTCAATAAAAATTTATAATTGACATTTCCTGAATCTTCTTCCCCATCTTCATTTTTGTTCTCCCAAGATTTTCTTATAAAGTATTTCACCAGAGATGTTGAATGAGACTATTTGTGAAAATGTCAACTTTCTGAGAAGCTCATTTAATCCATTCAAGATCAAGGGGAGGCTTGGATACATTTTGACAGAACCACTCATAAAATAATTTTTTCAATTCTTATTTGCTTAATTTTGGAAGGTAGATATAGATGTAGATATAGATATATTTTTTAAGATTTTATTTATTTATATGACAGAGAGAGACACAGCGAGAGAGAGAACATAAGCAGGGGGAGTGGGAGAGGGAGAAGCAGGCTTCCTGACGAGCAGGGAGCCTGATGCGGGGCTTGATCCCAGGACCCTGGGATCATGACCTGAGCCAAAGGCAGACGCTTAACGACCGAGCCACCCAGGCGCCCCTAGATATAGATATTTGTATACATATACATACCCTGTGTAATCTTGTTAATGCAATATCATCAAACAACTTATTTATGTGGATTCATACACTATACATTTATATATGTATATGGACACACATATACATATATATATATAAACGTAATTTCCATCAAGTCACATAGGATATATTTTCTTAGAAGTGCTCAGTAAAATTACAGAAAATGATACAAAGTTAATTACAAAGAACATATTTTGCTCATCTCTCTTGATAATTACAATTTGCTTTTTTTGAGAGAATCAAAAATATAAAATCTCAAAATACAATATGATGAACACATAGCAAATTTTATAAGCTAAATTCTGTACTTATATTTTAAATAAATATATATTCCATGATTTAAAGTATAATAATTTAGTGATTATTTTGATACATTTTAATTATAAATTTTATTAAAAAAACGGGACTTAAGCTATGTGAAGCCTGATCATAGATCTGCCATTATTCACCTAAACATTTAACTAGCCAACTAAACTTGCTGAGCATACAATTATCACTTATATTCCATGGACATAAGTATCTGGAAAGTGGAAGGACTAGATCTAGCTGATATTTTTGGTAATCATAATAATAAACACTTATCAGTTCAACCACTGAGAAATAAAATGCTGACAAGCAAGATATAAGGAAATGAAAATATATTTGACAGGGAGAAATTTTTTTTTTTTTGCAAAATTTTAAAGGAGAAAAGTTGGAAGGAACAAAATATTAAATAAAAAATGGTGTTTTAAAATATAAATTTCACTATATTTAAACATAGTTTAGTTTCTAAGTTGTTGAACAAGAACAACAAATTGGTCCTCTAGTGAGAGAATCATAGATTAAAATGTACTTACATGGATGCTCAGCATGACCATTGCAATCACGAATTGGGTTAATTAACTGGTTCTAAGCAACTTCGTAAAGGTTAAGTGTAAGGAAAAGGTAACTAGTAATTTAAAATTCACTTGCTCATTTATTCCTTTCTAGTTCTATGAAATGACATGATATACAGATGGAGAAAAAAAATGGCCACTGAAAAAGGACAGGGAATTCTTTCTTCTATCTCCTCCCTGACTGACTACAAATATCTAGCTTCTTCCTGGCATTTGGAGAAAGACATTTCTTAAGGAAGTGTAAGTATTATGTAGAAGTTAGTTGATCCTGACAATGCAGTGACCACACTGGCATCACGCACTGAAGGATATCAGGGAGCCTGAAATCGGCCCTGCCCTCGGCATTTACCCCGGGGGCCCTTCTGTTCAAGTTCTGCCTAGGTCCAGAATCCAGTTTTCCATGAGTACTGGGGAATATTTTCTGATTGTTATAAGGAGAGAAGAATGAATTCAATATAGGTACGTTTGTCTCTTTGACTAACAGCCTGTTCTCACGTCTACCAAATACATGTATTTTTGTATGTGTTTAAATAGGTAGATTTTATTTGTATCAAAACCTACATATATGATACTGAGAGCTCAGTTTATTTCAAGAATGATTTACTGGATACCTCTTAATCCTCTAGATGGCTTCTAAGCGGCAGTCTAAAAGGAATAAGGCATGACCTCAACATTCAGCTTTTTACAATGTAGCACAGCTTCTAATGTTTATATTCCTGTGTGCACAATCTCTCTCGCTTCAACATTTTCTCTTCTAAATAGGTGTGTAGACCCATCCAGATAGTTTAATTTCCTTTTGCAGAAATGTGTATTATTGATTAAATGATACATATTATTGATTATCATTGTTAAGCAACTACTATGTGCTTGACACTCTGCTGGGCTCCTTCCCATAAAAGAAAATCTCATTCACTCATCAAAATGATCTCCATGTTATATGTGGGGAAAGTGACTAACCGAACATGATTTGATTCTAATGTGATTGCGTCAAAGGTTTACCAGTCCCCGTGGCCGTAGTTCTAGGCTCTTTCACTAGATTGTAGCTGGGCTGTGGATTATGGCTGACTACAGCATTCTAGGGTACTTCACTAATGTTGTGTTCCTGAGTAATTACCATACTGGAATTTGAAGCCAAGTTTGACTCAACTACCTACTTGCTAGATGATTTTGGACAAACCACTTAAACTTTCTGTGCCTCAGATTTCTCTGTTATAAATAGGGATAGTATTTACTTCCTAACATTGCTCTGATGATAATTTTGTTCACATATGTACAGTTAATATAGCAAGAAGTTCTTACTGATAGGTAAGAATTAACTATTATTAGCACTAACTAACACAACCTTTGACAGGGGCATGATATGATTGTGAAACAATTTCATAGGGTTCTTGCGATGATTAACAGCACTACATGTAATGCTTGGACCAGTACCTGACAATAAATATCAGCTATTATTGTAGTAATGGAATGTGATTAACAGCATTGTATTAATTACATAATACATTTCAGGCACACAAACCAAATCTATCATGATGTTTGTTTTTCTTTGTTATTTAAAATAAGCTATTTCAGAGCTTATTCTATCCACACTCCAGAATGGAGAAATATAAACTTAGTTGTCATTTTGTTTGTTTTGTCATTGCTTTTTTTTTTTTTTTTGATGCCGAAACTGATAGAACTAGTTTTGTTAAAAGGAATGAGTCAAATAAAATTCTAATTTGTAACCAAAGAGCTTGCATGGGCCACACGAAATACACAAGGAGATGGGGGGACTTCAAGAGGCAGGCTTCTTCATCAACAAATAGGGCATGCTGAGGGGAATGGGTTTTAAGGAACACGCAATTCAATACCCTCTTTCCCTCACATTTGATGCCACATTTGATGAAGCCGTGTATTTTCCTTCAACAAACAACAGCTATATTTCTGGGCTTTCACCCAGGAGATGCAGTTGGAATGGGTGTGTGGTAGGGCTGAGGGAGCACTAGGTGATCTATCTTGAACTGTTTGCACAGGAAACACAACCTGCATATCACAGGACTGATGGTGATGGAAGGCTGCAGCCCCTCGCGCCCATCTGTTGGCACTGATAGCATGAAACTCAATGGTTCTTGGTTTACATTTTATTGTGCATGTTCATACTTCTGAATAAAAAGGAAAACTATATGCTTTTATTTTATAACAATCTATAAATATTCATTTGTTACTCAAATGGAGAGAGAAATGGCAGGAAAGGATAGAAAGAAGGGACTTTCAGCTCCCGTTCTAGCAAGGCTTTGTTAGGTGATACTGTTAAGTCATTTCATCCCCTTGTGCTCAGTTTCCCACTGTGAAGTGATAGGAATGCACGGACCTATTGATACAGCTCATTCTACTCAGCTCCTACACGCGTATATATGTAATTCACACCACTCACTGTGTTCAGTAATATGTGGATAATTTTATATTTAACAAAGAAGCTAATTAAATAGAATAGCTTTTCTTATGATTTCTAAATGAAGAAGCAATATATTACAATATGCATTATTATATTGGTTATGAAAGAATTCATAATCCCTCCAAAGTGGTCCTTTGGTCTACACTGTATAATATATAGTGGTCTTGAATGGGACGTTGTCTGTAGACCATAATTCGATAGACATTTTTCTATCGACCAACGCTAAATCTTGATTTTCCTTTTATTGGAACTATGTTTCCATCTGCCATCTGCACCATAGCACACCGGTGACTGTTTATAAGAATATAGCTTTTGATCTCTAGAACATATGATTGAATAAAATGTGGTTGTGGCTGAAAAGATAGTACACATCCTAAGGAAATAACCTTCCATAGATCTTAACCAGGGAGTGAAACATGCTATTTTTAAATTGCCCATTTGCTTTATTGAACCTGGAAAGCATTTAGTACCTGAAAAACAACAATGGTAAGATAATATCCTGTTTAATTAGAACCAAAGAAGGAGAGCTTCCCCCTTCACTGTTATGTTCTTACAACTTACATGAGTGTGGAAGAAATATTTAACTTGTCAGTCAGGATGCTCGACAAAATAATCATATTAATGAGTCTTAGGCAGTAATGAAAAGATGTGCTTGGCATACTTGTTTGTAAAATTTGCCAGATTCATTAAAAGTCAAAGTTATATTATATTAGCAATAATCTCCATGTTGCTATAAACACAAGAGCTTGGCTAGTTCTAGTTGTAATTACCAGTAATAAATTTGCCTAAAATAAAGCTAAATAAGCTAAGTAATACAAGAAAAGTACAAAAACACAAAACCCCAAATCAACAACAAAAACAAAACTTAGGAATAATTTTGGGAAACACTGAAGGAAAAGTTCATGTCCAAAAATCTCCTTAAAAATGGATAAAGATCAGGGTGCCTGAGTGGTTCAGTCGGTTGAGTGTCAGACTCTTGGTTTCAGCTCAGGTCATTATCTCATGGATCGAGAGATCGAGCCCCAAGTCAGTCTTGGCGCTCAGTGGAAAGTCTGCTTGAGATTCTCTCCCCCTGCCCCTCTCCCCACTCTCTCTCTCTCAAATAAATAAAGTTTTTTAAAAAATGGATAATTTTTTTTTTTACCTACCAGGACAATAACACACACACACACACACACACACACACACACACACACATATACTTCTAATATATATATATATATATGTATGTATAAAACAATATTTGGGAATATATATATACCTTTCCAAAATAATATTTCTTGGCCATAACAATACAAAAAGTGATAATTTTGGTGAAAGAATAACTTATGGGCTTTATTCTCTATTAACATGGAGTCATTTTTAGATCATATTCCAGGCTGGCTATTTAGTGAATATATATGATTATTTATCATGACTCTTTCAATCAGCCATGTGTGAAATGCAAACCTTGGAATCATTCCTTCACAGTTCCCCTATAGCTAATTCTATTCTTATATACTGCTTATGAAAACCCTTCCCTACGTTATGGGCAGCTGAATGAAAGGCTCATTGATTGGACACAAGCTATGGGTCAGGCACTATAACTATATTAGTAAACAAAATAGACATATCCATGAGAGTCACACTTGGAGCTCAGAGATGAGTAAATTAATGGTTAATGTGGAATCAGAACTAATAATTTCTACTCACCTTTAATGATTTCCATTCACACATCATTTCCTTAAGGAGGCCATATAGGAAACAAGAGAGCAGGACGTTAACTGAACTGTTAACTGATGATGTCAATCTTTTCTTTTATGTTTTCGTCCATATTTATAATTATTTTAAAGCTCTTTACTATCGATTCCATCATTTGGGTTACTAAGGTCCTGAATTAGCTGTTTTTTATTTTATTTTTTTAATTATAGGTCACATTTGGTTGCTTATTCATATGAATAATCTTGGTTATATGTAAAATACTTCGCATGATACAATTTAGCGGGTTTGGATTCTGTTGTGTTCTCTTAAAGGACTTGTATTGTGTCCTGGCAGGCAATTAAATTGCTGGGAGAGAGTCTTAATTCTTTCAGGCTTGATTTTATTCTTTGTTAAGGTAGGTCGATTTTGTTTTTGTTATTTGTCCCAAGGCACAGCCTTTACACCAGAAGGTGATTCTTAATCTAAAGTGTGGCCTCTCTGGGCATCTCAGCTGAAAGTGTAAGGTGCTAAGCAAGGTTTCCTTACCCTGGCTGACAAGGAATTTCCCTATCACCATATCATCTCCAGCTGGTCTCGGCCTCAGCCTGTTTCGGGAAATATTTATGTCTCTCGGAATCTTGCCCTGGGCATATGTAGCCTGTCTTCAGCCAACAACTCATACGGAGCCCCAGGACCTTGCCCATCTACACAGCTCCCTGTCCTCTGGCAGTCTACACACAACACAGTACTTCTGAGGTCATCGACTCTCTCCTTTCAGCTCAGCAAAGTGCTATGCTTGCCTTAGCTTGCATAACTGCACACGGTTAGAAGATTGGCCTTGTCAAAGAACCAGGGAAGACTGGGCTCATTTCCCTTCTCTCAAGGATCGCAATGCTGGAGCACCATTATCTGATAGTAGTTACTGAATACATTTTCATTAGTTCGATCATTATTTAGGGTGGGAAGGAAAGTACAGTGCCAGTTAGTCATCATGGTCTTATTTTATTTCAAATTCATTAGTTTAACAAAACAAATGAGCAATGGAAAAAAAAAAAGAGAGAGACAAACCAAGAAACAGACTCTCAACTATAGAGAACAAACTGATGGTTACCAGAGGGGAGGTGAGGAGAGGGAGGGGTGAAATAGGTGGTGGGAACTACAGAGTACACTTATCATAATGCAAAATAAAATAAAATAATAAAAATGTCAGAAGTTTAAAAAAATAAGAGAAAGCCATTGAAATGAATCTCTACACACACACACACACCATATATAATTTTATCTTATTCATGCATATGGTAGCATTTGGTATATAAATATTAGATTATATAATTTGATTTCATAAACTTAACCAGAGAATATGTATGTGATACATGCATATGTACTATAATTAGTATATATAGTACATAGGTATGATTACTGTGCAATTCTAGTGTTCCCTATAAATGCCTCGTCATTTGGGCACTTAGAGCAAAATGAGACAGGGAGAGAATCTCCTTCCTGGTACTATATGGTTGTCTTCTTTTCTCATCTGATTCATTTTCAAGGATCAAATTCTGTATTCCATATCCATACCTGTTACATATTGACTCCCTTCAGATTGAACATTAAGTAATTAGCTATTGTAAATTTATGTCTCCGTTTCTGTGACTCTCCGAAGTTCAATCTCTAAAATACAGCCATTATTAATTACATTTTTACAGTTCTGCAGTGTTGTTTTCTGTTTGCTCTGTCTCACAGTCTCACAAGTGCTAAAGGTGTATCCCTCTCCTAATTCAATATATTTATAGCAGCTGAACTGAGGAACTATTCCACACATCTCTCTAGATTTAGGAAAGAAGTGAGTAACTTAAATTGTCTCGCTACCTAGAAAAACATCCCTAGTCCCTTACCTACAGTACCCAGAATGCACTTTATTTCAACAGCTGTTTTCACTTTACACCAGCAAAGTGTTCGCCTTCCCTTTGTCCCATTCCCAGCTGCTCCTGCCACGGTTTCCTTATAAACTGACTGCTAGCTAGACTCCCTGAAGTCTATTTTAATCCTCATTATATAAGCAGTGAGGGTGACCTGAGAAGAACGTCCCCAGGCTTAGACAGAGTTAATAGTCTACAAATTATTCCTCAAAAACCTGTGGTGTATCAGTCATAGTTTTAGGCGCTGGAGATTCAGTGATGAATCAGGTTTCTGCTTGTAAGGGGTTTGCATTCCTGATGAGGTGAAGACAATACTGAAGATAAGCCTAAGGGATCTAGTCAAGTGCAGGTATGTTCTACAAAAAGTTACACAACACAGTCAATAGTCTGATGACTATCGGGAGGCAGGGGAGCTGTCTGAGATGTGATCAGCTCTGGTTCTCTGATGAGCTCTTTACCTTAGGGAGGCAGCTGTGACAAGAGAGTCCTGGCGCCGGCAGTCAGATTCCCCATGACTCAGCTTGGCTCCACCTCACAGTAGCCGTCACCTAGAGCATGTATTTAACCTTTCGGACCCCCGGTTTCTTCCTCTGCAACGAGTTCCTTTGCTCTGCAGCACACCCTCCTTCCCCAGGTCACTTGTCTTGATTTTGTCATGTCTATATCTCACAGTGTTTTTTTTTTTTTTTTTTTTTTTTTAACATTCCCTATTGGCTTTTAGGAGAGTTTTTCAAATGTTCCTCCAATTTAGTAATGTGTTTTTCTCTGTTGAACCTATCTGTATTAGGTTCCTATTCCTGCTCTAGTGAGTTACCACAGACTCAGTGGTTTACAGTAAGACAGATTTGTTATCTTACAGTACTGCAAGTCAGTAGTCTGAAATGGGTCTCATTGAGCCAAAATCATGGTATTGGCAGGGCTGTTCTTTCAGGGTAGAATTTTTTCCTTGCCTTTTCCAGCTTCTAGAGACTGTGCATGGCCCCATTCCTCCATCCTCATAGCCGGTGACATTGGAATGAGCCTATCTTGCTGTGACATATCTTGTTTTCTCCCTCTGCTGCCCCCACGTTTTACTTTTAAGAATCTTTCTGATCACGGTGGGCCCACTTAGATAATCCAGAATAATTTTACTATTTTAAGGTCACCTGATTAGCAACTACATCTGCAACTGGAAATCCCTTGTGTCATATAGCCCAACATATTCACAGATTCTGGAGATTGGAAGATAGACTCCTCTAGAGAGGGGAGCATTATTCTGCCTACCTCACCATTTTTTTCGATTCATTCTATCTGTTTTTAGTTCTAAATATATGTGTGGGGGTGAAGTTCACTTGGTTTTTTTTACATTTTTTTATCTTGCTTTATATATTGATAGAATATATTAGGCCATCATCAACCAAGATATGGCTTCTTTGGGGTTTACTTTATTACCCTGTTCTGTCTTGTTCGGACAGTTCTGTCTTGTTCAGATGAGGTGGCACCACAAAGGACTTACTTGTTTTATAAATATTGAATTTTTAAAAGACAGCAAGTGTCAGTCTATGCGCTACAAAAGAGGTTTGACCTTCATTTCATATTTCTTTCTGTCATTGTAAATAACCCACATTTGTTAATAAACAATTTGAATTATTGTTCTAGAAAAGGTATATACATAGGATAGCTTACTCCCACAGAACATTTTATGATAGTTAATTATAAGAATCTTTTAGGGTAGAAGTTAATCATTTTCATCTATAAGTTCTTCACCCTTATCAAGGGTCTGGAATATAATAAGCACTAGATCAATAGTTACTGAACAAGTAAATGAATTGGTGAATTTCATATCAAGCCCTAAAGAATAAAGTGGGATGAGAAAAAGAAACATATTTTCAAGTGTCTTTACAATTGACAGTTGTCAAAATAGCCTGATAAAGTGTGAAAGGTGTCAAGATTCATAATACGATATGTATTTATCATTATTGATTTATTTGGTGATCTATATTACAAACTATCAATATCATTTAATGTATATTATTTTATTCTGTGGTGTCAATTTTCCATTGTGAATTAAGTTTTTTGGCATAATTCTCTGGTTATTTTGGCATCATGTAAACATAAACTTTTTTTTTTTTTTTTTTTGGCCATCCAAGTTCCCTTTGTTTGCCAGGAAAGGAATGCACAGGACCCCTTCAGAGGAAGAAATGGGAACAGCTGTCCTATACAGTGCTGGTGCCAACTTGGGTCTTTTTAGTCCGGTGATACTCTGGGCAACTCATGCACCAAATTGGAAGACTTTATTGATCTTCCTTCGTATAACAATTTTTAAGAAAAATCCATTACACATATAGACTGCGTTTTATTTTTTTAAATGGTAAGCTTCACATAAGCCAACTGAAAATTTACAATGAGGTGTAGATTACTGTCAGGAAAATGTATTTTATTCTCTATTCCAGACTACTAGAGGTATTTCTCCACAGCAGTTTTACCTTCTGAAGCTGAACAGCAGCAAGGTGAGTAATTATTAGAAGCACAGCAAGTTCCTGGACGCAGCCTGTGTGGTGAAGAGCTTATTCTAAGACATTAAATTGCATGTAGAGAGGAAAAGAATTTCCAAAGCAAGCAAATGTCTTTGAAGAGTTTATGCCCCTAAAATGATCTCAAAGCAACAAATTTAGCAGCTTGTAACTCTCTTTGGAAAGTACAATATGGCCTGCTCCAGATATATAATATTATAGCAGCCATTTTTTTCAAAGGGATGGCTAGCTACATTAAAGACTCAAGTTCCAGATAGAAATAAAACATTTTCTTAGTTATGTACAGAACATTAAACCTAATGTTAATAATCAGAACTTCGTTTATGAATTATAGTTGAGGGAAAAATTCATTAAAAAATGCATACATCATTTACACAGAACTTTTCTGTACCTTTTTTGAAAAAGCACTTACTGATTCATTCAGTTCTCTCTTTTTCTTTCTTTCCTAGGCCCAAGTGGCCAGCTCTCAGCTATGTATGACGGAAAGGCAACCTTAAAGGAAGAGGGTTATGAAGAAAATGATTTGTTTCAGTGTATGGCATTGTATAAGAAGACCAGAAAATTAGGGTTGCATAAGGACCAAACCTTCTTTGTTCTCAAGCATTTAGGTTATAGAACAATTTATTGTAAGTACCAATAAGAAGCTGGACTCTAAAGGGCACAGTGCTTTCTAAAACATAACTACTTGTGATCAGGGTGATTTATTTACCTTCATTTCATATTTATCTTTCAAATGCCTTAATCACAGGGTGCTTATACTTTTTCCAGGTCATGAGTCTTAATTGCCATTCATACCTTATTAGCACATAATTTTATACTGTTTATTTTTGCATCACGCATGATCTTCAGGACATAGATGAATGTCTTTTGAATCTATTGAATGTCTGAATAGGATGTACATTTTTCTGTATACATAACTCAAGGAAATAGTTTGAAGAATATTATTACCAAGACTAAGAAGAGATACAAAGACAAATATGGCATTACATTTCCCTTATGTGATTAGTCTTTATTTCATAATTTCATTTTCTAATCTATTGCCTCTCTCCGTTCTCCTGGGAGTAGGGCTGAAAAATCCAAAAAAGTGATTTGTTTGCCCTATAATGTTGAACTTTGGAAGCAAAACTTCAGGGAATAGACTGACAGTAGACTGATGATGAGTAATTCACTGGAATATAGAATATCATATGGAGAGTTAGAATAATACAAGCAACAGCATTAACTTTCGACTCAAACCATGTTCTAAAATTTATTCAGACCAGAACAAGAAAAGTGCAAAAGAATATTTTGGAAGCCCTGTTAAATATAATTGATGCAGAATGTGTATGTGTGTGAGTGTACGTGTGCATGTTTATTCCTGATTGTATATTTCTATCAATACTAAAAATGCTGCTGGGATTCACTTAACTACCCGATATCAGTGTTGCTCCACTATTAAAAAAAAAAAAAAGAAAAGAAAAAGAAAAAAACTTGATTCCAAAATTCCTTATAAAAATAATATATTAGAATTTTGCATTTATAAAAACAAGGATTAAAGGTCCATTGAAAGAGTTTTTATCGTTTACTATTTTATTCAGCTTTCTCTTTTTTTCATTAATAAAATTAGTTTAGTTTAATCCATCTGAGTGTCAAAGAATTAATAAGATTTAAAAATATTTTCTCTGTAGATATTTTAATTCACATATTAGAAAACACTGAAACCAGGTGAGGAGAGATGATAATGCCTTTAAATATTTATCTATCTATCTACCCTTATACTACATTTCATGACATTGTTTTCTTTCTTCCTTTTGTTGTTTTTTTTTTTTTTGGCTGGGAGCAGATTTGAAATTAGCCTAAAGAAAACATCTGAGATATGTCACGGCAACTACACAAAAGTGAATTTTAATACGTATGTGTTTTATGTTTATGTACAAATATTTTGCTTTTAAATATTACTTTTTTATACAGTTAAAAATTTTGACATACTCTATAGCATACTCTCAATCTTTTTCATTATTGTCTCTAAGAAGAAATTATAATGATACTAACAAAAAGTATTAAATACCTAGGAATTCATAGATTTGAACTATGGAGGCACAAAACTATTTAATATCTAATTTTTTTCACCCTCCTGGGACAATCCTTTCGCCCTGGGGATCAATATGACCTCTGTTGAAAATCCCTGCTTTGGGGCACCTAGGTGGCTCTGTCTTTAAGCGTCTGCCTTCAGCTCAGGTCATGATCCCAGGGTCCTGGGATTAAGCCCCACATCAGGCTCTCTGCTCAATGGGAAGCCTGCTTCTCTCTCTCCCGCTCCCCCTGCTTGTGTTCCTTCTCTCACTGTCTTTCTCTGTCAAATAAATAAATAAAATCTTAAAAAAAAAAAAAAAAAATCCCTGCGGCACCTGGGTGGCTCCGATGGTTAAGTGTCTGCCTTCAGTTCAGGTCATGATCCCAGCGTCCTGGGATCGAGTCCTGCATTGGGCTCCCTGCTCCTTGGGAGCCTGCTTCTCCCTCTGCCTCTCTCTCTGTCTCTCATGAATAAAAAAAACTTTAAAAAAAAAAAATCCCTGCTTTACAGTGATCATTATATTTCTATTGCTTCATGATGGTTATTTTTTCCCAAGCTTTACATTTTCATGTAGAATAAAAATGACTGATTGATTAATACAATTACTCTTGTTATTTTTGTTTTCAAAGGCTAATCTGGTGAAATAATTAAAAAAATAAAATTAGTTATTATTACTTAATGGTTATTTTGCTAACTTCAACAGGCTATTTTCAAAATCTTTTGATTTAGTCACCTCAAATCTCTCATAGAATAAAGATATACATACAATACAAATAGAAAAAGTTTACTAATTTAAAAAATAAAGCTTTTGCTTTGTGAACTGCCTCCTTCCCTTCCAAGCTCTGCTTTATCCTTAAATTGTGTGAGTATATGGTCTAAAAGTCACACATAATATATTCTTGTCAATGAATGTATTCAGAGTTGATTTTCCCAGTACTGTAGCCTCCATCTGTGTTCTTATTAGCATTTATGTCCTTTTCTAACACAAGCCATTTCCAGAAAGGGAAATCCGTTATATTTTCAAACAAATTACACTTGTAAATGAAATAAAAATCCTCAGGGAGATTTGACTTCAAAGTGTCTAAAAACCAAAAGTGGTTATTGGATTACTAGTTATATATATATATGACTACTACATATACAAATGATTTAAAAGCAAATATATTTTAGAAAGATACAGTGTGCTGAATTTGACTTCACATAGCAAATCATTTTATATAACTGCCTTCAGGTAAAAATATAGAAGAATTAATAATTCTTAACACTTTTCAAATAACTACCTAATAAAAATTCCATTCTGATCTCTTATCATTAGAGAATTTCCAATCATTAAAATATTATGGAGATTTTTTTAAAAAACAAAGTATTTAAAAATAAAACAAGTCCTTAATACCAATTACTATATACCCCTAATGAGTGAAAAACCGAAAAAGTTGATTTAAGAATAACTGAAAAAGTTGATTTAAGAATAACAGCTGACTCCTGTATTTAATCTGTTTAGTTACTTTTCATGAGAAATAATAGTATGATTATACAAAAACACATGCAACTATAATGCTATGTACAAACTAAACTGTTAAATTCTTTATAATTTTGTTTTGGGAACTAGAATTGAAACAGTTAACTCTTTCTTTTAAAAGATTTTTATATACTTATTTGTCAGAGAGAGAGCACAAGCAGGGGAAACAGTAGGCAGAGGGAGAAGTAGGCTCCTCTACCAATAAGGAGCCCAAAGTGGGACTTGATCCCACGACCCCAGGATCATGATCTGAGCCAGAGGCAGACACTTAACTGAGCCACCCAGGCATCCCGAAAGAGTTAACTCTTAATTATATGTAATAAACAAGTGGTGAAAACATAAATAATTTACCTGAAGCCTTGATTAAAAACAAGCAATTAAAAAAAACTTCATATTTATAATTTACCTGAGGCCTTGATTAAAAAACAAAGCAATTAAAAAAAATCTTCATATTTAGTTTTGTAGAAAATGTGATTTTTTTAAATGTGATTTTTTTAAATGGAAGTATAGTTGACACACAATGTTACATTTGTTTCTGGCATACGGAATAGTTATTTAAATAACTCTACACATTATACCATGCTCACCAGTATAGCTGCCATCTGTCACCATAGAACACTATTATAATACCATTGACGATATTCCCTATGCTCTACCTTTCTTGTCTATGACTTATACATTCCACAACTGGAAGCCTGTACCTCCTACCCCACTTCACCTATTTTATCTGTCTTCCCACCCCTTTCCCCTCTGACAAACATCAGTTTGTTGTCTGTTTATGGGTCTGTTTATGTTTTTTGTTTGTTTGTTCATTTGTTTTGTTTTTAAGATTCCACATATAAGATCCACATTAAATCATATGCTTTTCTTTCTCTAACTTATTTCACTTAGCATAATATCCTCTAGGTCCATTCGTGTTTTCACAAATGGCAAGATCTTATTCTTATGCTGAGTAATATTTCATTATGTATATACGATATATATATGATATAACATATATATCACATCATCTTTATTCATTCATCCATCGATGGGTATTTAGTTTCTGTATCTTGGCTTTATAAATAATGCTGCAATAAACATAGAGATACACATATACCTTTTTAAAGTGTTTTCATTTTCTTTGGGTAGTGGAATTATTGTATTATTGATACTGCACCTAGTAGTGGAATTATTGTGTCATGTGATATTTTCATTTTTTTGAGGAACCTCTATACTATTTTCCACAGTGGCTGCACCAGTTTCCATTCCCAACAACAGTACAGGAGGGCTTCCTTTTCTCCAAATCTTTGCCAACACCTGTTATTTCTTGTCTTTTTGATATTAGCCATTTTGACAGGTGTAAGGTGATATATTGCATTGTGATTTTGATTTGTGTTTCCCTGATGATTAGTGATGTTTGAACGTCTGTATTCCTTTTGCCTTACATAAGCACCTCATCTGATGGTAGTTCTTAACTGCAGTGTGGTGTAAAACTTCATTCCTGAAAGAATTGGGTCATTAATAGTCATGCCTGGATTGGATTGTTGTAGTTTTTTCATTGGTCTTAATCACAACACATGGTAACTGAGGCATTGTGATTTATAAGAAATATGTATTTGGTCATTCAGATGACCAAAGTCTATTTCTCGTACATATTTGGTCTTTGTCCACAGTTCCTGGCTTATAACTCCCAAAACAGTTGGCATTTCCTGAGTGATAAGAGGAATGAGGGCATCTTTTGTAATATTTTGTCTCTTGTCCTCATTTCTGGAAACTACTTCAGAGCCACAAAGGTGAAATGGCTGTCTTGTTATTCATAAAAAGCCCCTTTACACCACAACTGGGTCTATGTTAATGATAACCAAAAAGAGAGGTTTTGGAGAGCTTCTAGGTTAGGGAGCTTCCAGAAGCCACTATATTGGGCCCCAAACTCCAAGACAACAGAGCTCTTTTGTTCAGAACCTCATGCTGTGTATCTTTTCATCTGGCTGTTGGTCTAGCTTTAATATCCTTTGTAATAAACCAAAAGTCTAGTACGTAAACAGGTTTTCTGAATTCTGTGAGCCACTCTAGCAAATTAATCAAACCCAAAGAGGGGATCGTGGGAACCTCTAATTTATAGCCAGCCAGTCAGTGGTACAGGTAACTAGCTACCTGGACTTGCAACTGGCATCTAAAGTGAACAACGGGTCTGTTGGACTGTAAGCCCTTTACTTGTGAAATCTGATGCTATTTCTGGGCAGTGTTAGAATTGAGTTCAATTGTAGGATACTGAGCTGGTGTCCTGAGCATTGCTTCCGCTCTTCCTCCCCCACACACCCTGGAATTGGGTCCAAAACCTACTAAGGGATGCCCTAAGAGATCTGTATTTCAGATATACTTTTTCTCACCTCCATATCTAATCTATTGTATTCTTGGTAGTCAGGATCAGTCACTCCAACCAACCCAGTAATTTCCTTTTGTGCCTGCTGATTCAGAAGCATCCAGGAGCTCAAAGTAGCCAGGTGGCAGTTTTAATTTGCAGTTCAATAGAATTATTGTCGTGGAAGCATTACTCCTTCTGGTGGAAGCATTGCTCCTTCTGGAACTTAGATCTCTAAACCAGCAGAGCATACAGTGTGGGAACAAGAAGCAAAATTTTACTAGTGGGCCTTTAGGGGTAACAGTGAGTGATGCCTTTTCTATTTCCACCCTTTGATTCCTCTCAATCCTGGCTATCAGAGAAACAGCATCATATATTGGATACTGATTCAGAGCATATGCAGCCTTCCCTCCATGTGTCCTCTGCCTTTAGAGTTTACTCATTGCTTGGAGTAAAATACTAAAACAGTAAAAGCAGTCCCCTGCCTTTTTCCACCGAAGATCTTCCTAAAAGTATAAATAAACTTTTTTTTTTAAATTCCAAACAATTAAACACCTGTGAGCTAGCATAAAAACTGAAGATGGAGATTTTTAAATAACTGGCGTATAGTAGCTGATGAATCAATAAATATTGCATTGAGATAAGTAGACTTCCATAAATTATTTTTAGTCATCTGCTAAATGCTAAGGGTTTGAGATACAGAGATAAACAAGCTCCCCTAACTGAAAGAGGAATCCTCCTACACTCTTGGTGGGAATACAAGCTGGTGCAACCACTCTGGAAAACAGTATGGAGGATCCTCAAAAAGTTGAAAATAGAGCTACCCTATGACCCAGCAATTGCACTACTGGGTATTTACCCCAAAGATAGAAATGTAGTGATCCAAAGGGGTATGTGCACCCCAATGTTTATAGCAGCAATGTCCACAATAGCCAAACTATGGAAAGAGCCGAGATGTCCATCAACAGATGAATGGATAAAGAAATATGGTATATATATCGAATGGAATATTATGCAGCCATCAAAAATGAAATCTTGCCATTTGCAACAACGTGGATGGAACTAGAGGGTATTATGCTAAGCGAAATAAGTCAATCAGAGAAAAACAAGTATCATATGATCTTACTGATATGAGGAATTTGAGAAATAAGACAGAGGATCATAGGGGAATGGAAGGAAAATGAAACAAGACGAAACCAGAGAGGGAGACAAACCATCAGAGACTCTTAATCTCTGGAAACAGACTGAGGGTTGCTGGAGTGGAGGGGGGTGGGAAGGACGGGGTGGCTGGGTGATGGACATTGGGGAGGGTATGTGCTATGGCGAGCACTGTGAATTGTGTAAGAGTGATGAATCACAGACCTGTAACCCTGAAACGAATACTACATTATATGTTAATAAAAAAAATAAAAAAAAAGCTCCCCTATCCTCACCTCCTTTCTTCCATCAAGAAGAGATTAGTTTTAAAGTATTTCCACATTTAAATAAAAAATACAACTCAATTTCCTAAAAACAATGCAAAATTTAAATAACACATAATGGGATCTGAATTACTTTGATAATTAAGTAAAATACCTTATGTAGAGCACTCATGAGACAGTTTGCACATAGTAGGTGCTCGATATGTATAAGTGCCCTGAATCATTAAATATTTGTTGAGTGTCTTTTATATTTCAGGAACTTTTTAAGTGCTGAAGACACCGAGGTAAACATGAAAGCCATGACTTGTGACTCATAGATGAAGACCACCTCTTATGGAAGAAGAATTCACAAATAAGCTGAGTGTTAAAAAAAAAAAAAGAAGAGGAAGGAGAATAAGAAGACAGGAAGCAACTGTAGGATGCTGTGAGAAGTTATAGTATGAATTCATTCACATAATTCATGCTACCTACAAATAAAGGTTTGTTAAACAGATTTTTTGAAACAGATTTTTAATAATAATAATAATAATTAATAAAACCTCAGAGGGTAAAGTGGCAGGGATGCTAAATATAAAGTTAATTATGGATGAAGTAGTCAAAAGAGTCAAATTTTGCTGAATAAAGATCCAAATAACAAAATCATTAGGGAGGAGGGAAGGAAGGTTAATTAAAAGTTATTATCAAAAATCAATCTACCCAAGCATGAAATGGAAACAGTCCACTAAATACAGATAATGAGAAAAAGTATATAATCTCTATGGGTAGCTAAATAAGAGTAGAAGAAAGTTGTATGGAAAGTCAGGAAATTTAGATTCTCTTTCTATCTCTCTCATTAAGTGAGAAGAAAAAAAAGTAATTTTTGAGAGAATCTACTTACTGGTATTTTGTTCAGTGAAAATAGAGAAGCAGAGATCCCCCTCAGACCTTTGCCATCCATCTCCATATGAAATATTTAAGGCAAAGAAAATTAAATAACAGAGTCTTGCCAAATGTAGACTGGTGGCTCCAGGTGGCTCCAGGGGGACCGCTACATTAAGCTTTAGATCAAAGCAAGCTCTGTCTATTGCAATCACTCTACTCTCTAACTCAATCTGTTAATAATTTGAATTAAAGTTTAATTTTATTATAAATGATATCAACTGTCACAGTGTTCCAAATATTTATGACATTATTAAGAGAGGGATCAAAAGGGTTTTGATAAAACAGTGTCAAGAAAGTCGAAGGAAGCCAAGCAGGTGTCAGCAGTGATAGGTATCTTGGTGGGCCTGAGGAAGGCACAATGTGAAAAGTGACACTGGGGTTAGTGAGGTGTGTGTTTGTGTGAGGTTGACCTAGTCGAACATGTGAGAATTCATAGAGTAGCTCTAAAGAGTTCTTACCCATTTTGCATGTTGTCTATTCTTGTGTAATTTAATCTAAATATTTTTATAAGAATGGCAGAATGCTAATAGCTAGTATGCAAGAATATTTGACAGCACTGACTCATAATTATGTTGGCAGCATGATTAAAATGAAATCGTAGCTTGATTTAATTGAGAGTTAAAAAAAAACTCGAAATTTTTGTAGACACTTGTTAATGGTTATGACATAACCAACTTCCTCTTGAATCTCTGTCTTTCAGCCTCAGCATTTTTTTTTTTTTTTTTTAAGATTCTTCTGTTTCTCATCTTCTTTTCTCTTCGTGATCTTTGCATGAACCATACCCTGTTTGGAATGATCTTTCCTACAACGTACTTACACTTTCAATCTTTAAAGTTCAATTCAAATGTCACCTTCTAAAACAAACAACAAACAAAAATACATTATGATACAACCTTCCAGATTAGGGCTTATTCCCCTGATACACACTCACATATTTGATTGCAGTATGATCAAATTGTAATTAAAATTAAAAATCCATAATGTTGGGTGCCTGGGTGGCTCAGTCGTTAGGCGTCTGCCTTCGGCTCGGGTCATGATCCTGGGATCCTGGGATCAAGTCCCACATTGGGCTCCCTGCTCAGCGGGAGGCCTGCTTCTCCCTTTCCCACTCCCCCTGCTTGTGTTCCTGTTCTCACTGTCTCTCTCTGTCAAATAAATAAAATCTTTAAAAAAAAAAATCCATAATGTTTTGCTGCCTTCATCCCAACTAGAAAACAAGCTTCACAGATTTATAAGTATAGGAACAACGTCTTTTTTTTTAAATTTTTTATTGTTATGTTAACCACCATACATTAGATCATTAGTTTTTGATGTAGTGTTCCATGATTCCTTGTTTGTGCATAACACCCAGTGCTCCACGCAGAACGTGCCCTCTTTAATACCCATCACCAGGCTAACCCATCCCCCCACCCCCCTCCCCTCTAGAACCCTCAGTTTGTTTTTCAGAGTCCATCGTCTCTCATGGTTTGTCTCCCTCTCTGACTAGGAACAACGTCTTATTCTCCAACTAACCTCCAGTTCCTTGCATATGTTACTACTTATGGAGAAACAAACAAAAAGAAAGAAATTCCCTTGACTTGAGGGGGCCTTTTTGTCACATTTGCATCTTGAAGATTTAGCATAGGCTCTAGCATTTAGTGCCTAATCCACAATTGAAGTTATCCATAAACAAATGAGCCCCACTTTTCACATATTAGACATTCCACAGTTGCATGGAATAGCATCTGATAGCTGGTACTTTGCTCGACACCGTAGGTGAAGTCCATACACTCCAGGAGTTCATAATCTAGCTGAGCAATACATAAAAGTACATGCGGAACAAAACACATGATCAAAATAAAAATAAATGTGAAGAAAATAAATTCTATTTCAGCATTTGTGAGGTTAAAACCTCCCAGTTATTTTGTCTTTGAGCATGATACACTTTTGCAAAGAAGCTATCAAATATCTCTATAGGTGAGTGTGCTGAAGTATAGGAGCATGCTGCTCTTGAATCTCTTAGCCTGGAGTCAGGTCAGGAATACCAGCTGTGATAAATTGTAAAGTAAGTATGTGCAATTTGACAAGCCAGGCAAGGATTTGCCTGTTGGAGTGTCCTAAATCTTTTGTTCTTAGTTTTGTCCCTCAAAATGTTCAAAGGTAGCTAAACAGCATGCAAGATCAAACATAGGGAGTGTAGCTGCCGAGTATATATTTTTTTTCACTTTGTGGGTGCATTATTCACAGCATTGTTGTTCTGATCATCAATTTGCATTGCATTGTTTTCCCTCATATTTATGGATGCCATTTTCTCCCCTTGAAGTCATCCCCGCTTACTCTATCACTCCGCACCTCAGTAGGTTAATACAATACAGGGGAATAAACACGCTGGCTGTGTCTACACACAGACACTGAATCCATGGAGTCAGCTCCAGGACTACAACAAGCAATGGATTTAAGATGCAAGGGGAAACACAGCAGCATGGGTGTGGCTAGAAGGACAGGGCAAGAAAAAGATTTGAGGACAAGGTCTATCTAGGGACAGGCTTAAAAGTCAGTGGTCCTAAAAACAAAAACAAAAACAAAATCCATCAGTTTGCAAATGAGTTCTAACAGTCTGAATTCTTCTTATCATTTCTAGAAGCTCTGGTTCAATATACGCATAAAAGGATAAGAATTCGCTGTAGTCTACACTAAAATTCTTCTTGATGTTATAAGGAAAATAGGTCACAATATTTCTGTCACTCTAATTTCAGCAGAACATTTGTTACATTAAAAAGGAAAAAACAATAGAACTGCTTTCTGAGTCCACTAGCATCTTCTTTCCTCTAACCCTCGGACTATTTCCCAGCATTTGATGACCATGTAGTTCCTATGGGGAAAACCAGAATTCTTACCTCATTAATAAAATTCAGTTTTATTAAAAGCTGTTTATTGCCTTGCTAAATTGCCACCAGCTACTGCCCTATGGACCCCGAAGTGTCAGTTTTTCTTTTTCACACATGTGCTTTTGATTGTTTTCATTGAAAAAGGTCTTCAGTAGGGTTCAATATCTTTGCTTATTAGCGACGTTAGTCTCACCCTGGTTTTGATGCTTATAATGGAGAAAAGCCTATAGTACCTCAAGTGTTAGGTTCTGTGTCCCAAAGTGGACTATGTTTATATTATAAAGAATAAGGATACGGGAGTTCTTCAAAGGGAAAATGAAATGTATTGTTACATAATAGGGTTTGAATGAGCAAGGATTAGGGGCAATATTAGATAAGAGAAAGAAATGAGAAGTTATGCAATAGTCAAAACTTTTGAAAAATGATTTAGCTGTCAATACCTGTGTGCCATTTTTTAAACTACTTTGTTTTCTACTACTTTATGTCACCCGAGTTAGCTTTCCCAAGGAGTTAGTTCTAAGTTTAGACCTTAACTTAATATGCATGTCCTCTAGTAATACCAACATAGCTAGAGAAGTAGGTAACAAATAATTACCAAACTCAATGTGATCCACACTTTGAGTTCAGAAAATAAAAGCCTTAAATGTTACCTTCTGTGAGGTTAAAATCTATCCTGGCACAGGCAGAGAAAAAAAAAATGGGGGGAGAGGAAATCACAAATAATTATTTAAGGACAAACAAGAAAAGGAAATGTAAGTGTAAAATCCAATTCATGAACTTACATGTTGGTGTTATCTCAGACTTTATTTTTGCCTCCTTGCCTTTTAACTAGAAAGCATTCTTTGTCTAGGTGACAAAACACACAAATACATAGTTTCAACTACTACTTCTACCTTTAGAGCTTGATAATAACCAAATCTATGTATGTAGCATGAATCTCACGCCTAAACTCTCCACTTGCACATCCTACTTCTTACGTAAATGCTCCATTTGGATGGATTCTAGCTGCATGAAAATCAACATACTCAAAACCAAATTTACCACTCTTCATAAACATTCTTCTCTGACTGCATTCTTTTTTCAGTAAATAACCACAGAGTCATTCAAACTGTAAATTATTCCATACTGTCCCACTCTGTTTCATACCATTGTTTTCCATTTCATTTCATATCTTAAATCGTATTTTAGTTCAACTCAATCAGTATTTACTGTATGGCCATATTATGTCAGACAAAGCTGAAAACAAGATGGTAGAATGTACAGTCCAGACATATGTTTTATAAGAAATTAAAAATATAAGAGTTAAGAAACAGTAAGTAAAGAGCTGTAAGAAAATATGTAGCAAGACTATTTAATGTAGGCTTGCCTGGGTGGCTCAGTTGGTTAAGTGTCCAACTCTTGATTTCAGTTCAGGTCACCATCTCAGAGTTGTGAGATTGAGTCCCGCATCCAGCTCGGTGCTGGGCGTGGAGCCTGTTTAAGTTTCTCTCTCTCCCTCTCACTCTCCTCCCCCCTTCTCTCTCTCCTTTCTCTCCCTCTCTTAGAAAAGAAAAATAGTATAGACTAAGTAGTCTATAATATAGTAGTCTATAATAAGTCTACATATTCACTCTCACTTAATGACATACTTATTTTACTGAAAAATAGAAATTATTGCTTGTACATCCCCTTGTACATCTTGCTACTTTGTATGAACCACTCCTGCATTTGTAAGCCAGATCATACACTTGTGTATAAAGTTCCATTCCCTGAACTCTACTCTCTGGAAATTCTTCCTTCTTTCTTGCATCATCACCATTTCTCTATTTTCGTCAAGAAATTTCCACCAGCAGCCACAAGAGGGTGACTCCGAGGATGGTCACAGCCTTGATTTGGAGAGCAGTGCTGTACATATTCCTGCTCCTGTACCAGTGCTTTCTCAAGAGGATGTCATCTCTCCTGTTGGATTCTGGGTAGGTTCCTGGGAAACCCAGAAGTGAAGGAAGATTAAGCAACAGAAGCCTTGGTAGCCGAGACAGTTAGACAACCTTCTCAATGATGCTTAAGCGTGGTTTACCAGAGTCACTGGGGCATGCATGTCAGAAGGGTGAGTTCTTCAAAATTCTTAAGGATCAGTTAATAGTGCATGGGAATTTGGGACATTTGGAGAATGAAATGGCTTTAGCACCAACAAAGCAAAATAAATACAGGAAGCAGAACAGGAGAACCCTTGCTGTGCCAATCATTAACCTTTTGTTTATTAGATGATCTGGGAGTGAAGTGGGGAAGAACTGGGTTAATCAGTTCATAAGGAAGTATTTGAAAGCTCAGGGCAGCAGCTACAGTATCTGAATATTTCAACCATCTTACCAGTACATAATGAAAGTACATCAGCACTGCCTATATCTATTATTCTGTGAATTAACTTATTTATACACACTTGTGTTTTCTTCCTCCACACTACAATGTGGTTTCTATAAGATTTTGTAAAATGCTGTATCCGCAGTACTTCAAAGGGTGCCTGATATATAGTTAGATCTTAACACATATTTATTAAAGGAATGAATTGGTGAGTGCTTCCTTGAGAAATGCAATTTAAGGCTTAAAAAAAAAAAAGTTAGCCAGGAAAATGTATAAGGGCTGAGTGACTCCTGTTAGAAATGAGGATACTAATTGCAAAGTTTCCAAAGTAGAAATGCATGATGTGTTCCAGGATTGAAAGAAATCCATATGTCTGACGTTTAAATAACGTGGGTGAGAAGGAGGTTAACATATCATGGGGAGCATTAAAAATCATGTAAAATATATTAGACTTTATTATATGGATACGCAGATGCCATTAAAACACTGTGATCAGGAAATGGCATGATCAGATCTCTACTTAAAATGATCTTTGTGTGCGAAACGGTGTGAGGAATGAACTACAGTGGTACAAAAATGAACAGAGGAAGAAAGAATCCAGGTCACGATTTCTTGGCTAGGGCAGTAGCAATGAGAGAGGAGAGAATTGAATAATTTTGACAGTTTTTCAGAAATAAAAATGGGAACATAATTAATGATTGGATGTGGATGTGGTTCAGGAGTGAGGAAGTAAATATTTGACCAACTTCATGGGAGGCGTGCCATTTATTGGACAAAGAAGACACTGAATATGGAACGTGCATGAGGAAGAAGTTTGACTAAGTTATGGACATTTTGAGCTGAGATTCCTTTGGGACAGTAAAGTCAAGTATGTAACTAGATATTCAGATATCATGTTTGAGAGAAAACTGGGCTGGAACCTTGTATTTGAGAGTCACCAGCACATAGAAGATAAAGTTCTAAGGAGGATTAAAATTTCCTGAGGATAGTAAAGAGAATGAGAAGATAAGGAAGCCTAGGCAGAGCCTAAAGAAGAATAATAAGCCCAAGAGATGGACAGACACAAGTACATAGGTGAACATAACTTAAAAAATACCAAAGAAGTTCAGTAAAGATGGAGTCTATTAATAAATGGAGTTGGGACAAATAGTCATATGGAAAAAGGAAAAAAAAATGGAACTACATATTATTCCAAACACCAGGGTAAATCCCAAATGTATAAAAGAAAAAGAAGAAAGAAAGAAAGAAAGAAAGAAAGAAAGAAAGAAAGAAAGAAAGAAAGAAAGAAAGAAAGAAAGAAAGAAACCATACAAGCACAAATAACCTTGTTATCTGAATCTAATCCATGCTGCAAAACATGCTGAATGGCAAATTTTCAGATAGAGGGAGCCTATATCCTATTATATTAAGTGGAAAAAATAATAACACAATCAGTCTATCCAAAACCTCCAGCTAATTTCCCTAAATGTCAATAAACACTCTAAAACAGTAATAAAACAATCCTCCAAGGACATTTGCATAACATAAAGCATTTAAAACATCAATTACCTAATAGTTTAACACTAAGTGAACTTATTAGTTGGTATGCTTCTGTTCAGTATGTAGTGATTTTCTATGGTATTCTATACAAATTATGCTTTATTTTTATATCGCAATGAACATAAGTTGTCATGTAAATAAACCTCATGAAATATTTTGTTGCAAACATATAAAAAATCCAAATAACACTTAGCAAAATAAACAAAAAGACAATTTTTTTAAATATGGTATTTACCACTTGAAGAAGTGCTCAAGTGCAATTTCATGGCAAGAAGGAATCTACAGGCACTGTTGTAGCAATGGTGGATAAAGGTTAGTGAGAGTCAGAACATATAAACATTCCTGGCAGGAGGTGCGATCCTACAGGGACAACAGCTGAGACATGACAGCAGTGCATTCCACATTCTCTAACAAATTCTCAGGAGTTACTTTAATGTTTTTGTGATGGCAGATATGTAAATTCATCATAGCGGATTTTCAACTCAGAGAGTTTGGGATGAAAAATAAAAACTGTCCAGTTTGAGTACCTTAAAAATAAAGAAAATTCATCACAAAAATAATACCATAAAGAAAATAAAAATAAAAATAACCAACTTAGAAAAGATATTTGTCACCCATGTCACCAAATGTTAATTTCCTTGATAGAGAAGTAGCCTTTTAGTAATTAAGACCAAGACAAAAAAAATCAATAGAAAAATGGTAGAAGATACAAATAGTTCATAAGAAGAGATATGTATGTATACACACACACACACATACATGCACACACACACATATCCTTCCAACAAATGAAAAAAATATTTCACATTTCACATATAAAACAAATACAAATTAAAACTCTACAGAGAGAACATTCTTTTGACATAGCAAATTGGCAAAAGTCCAAATATTTGCTGGAAAAGCATGAGAATACACTTCCAGACATTGTTGTTGTTGCTATGTGGAAGAGTCTTGGCAATATCTCAAAATTAAAAACACACACACTCCTTAACACAGCAATGTCCATTTGAGGAATCTAACTGGGATATGCATATACACCAAAAATATGAAATGATATATATACAAAGTTATTTACGGTGGCATCCTTCATACTCTCAAAGCATTAGAAGTGACCCACATATCCAGAAAAAAGACTGATTTATGAAGTCACATCTACACAATGGGTTACTATGCAATCTTCAAAAATAATGTACTAATATGAAAAATCTAGAGTATATTGCAAACTTAAGAAAGCAAAGTATAGAATAATGTGTATCATATACTAACTTTTGAATAAGTGAGGAGAATAAACAATGCATATGTTATTTTTGTTTAAATTAGCAAAACATACACATACACACATTTATAAGGATCATAAATAGTCTAATAAAAATTAGGGAAGGAAAAGAAATATGGTGGAAAGCCAGCAATGAAAACAAGATTTTCTATGTATATCTTTGTACAGTTTTACTTTTAATTATGTATATGCATTGATTATTTTTAATCCCGTATGTGAAAAACAAAAGAACCTGTGAAAATGATTTCATATCAAAATAGTAATGTAGCGAAGGGGTTCAGAATAAGTCTTCTCAAAATGTGCCACTTTGGTATGTGGGCTATTCTGAGCTAAAGACAATCAAAACCCAGTGGACTCAAGAAAAACTTTTACCTCTTCCTTAAGCTACTAAAATAATTTTGGTGGTGGGGAGGCTCAGAAAGAAAGCTATTACAGAGATAGTTAAGCTATTAAGTTAAGCTATTAAGAGATAGTCCTTTTTGTTTTGTTTTTTTAATTTGAATGACCTATCTGTACAGAAGACCAAATATCTAATTACTGAACAGCTGCTTTTCCTATCGCCCTGTGAATCACCCTCCTTCCCTTTGAAGCCCCAGGCCCCTATCCCATTGCTTAGAAGATGGCATATAAGTCTCAATTGCCAGGTTTGTCCTTCGATATCCTGTTTTTAGGGAGCCCCCATATACATGTAATTATTATTTTTTCTTTTGTTAATCTATTTCTATGTTAATTTGTTTATTAGGTCAAGCCAAATGATCTAGAGGGATAGAAGGAAATTTTTTTTCCTTTCCCCAACAATAGACACAGAAAAGACTTATTTCAAGGGTTGTTAGATTACGATATATTGAATGATCTTATTAGTGGAATGTATTCTAAGTAAATTAACTAACTAACTAACTAAATAAATTCCAAACTTACATTATTTTGTAAAATAAAACAAATAAAAATAAATAAAATTATAAATAAAAGACATAAAATAATAACTTGTTAAAATTGGATTGAAAATATAAACTTATGATTTAATAAATATAAACATTCCTGCTACTTTAGTAAAATTGCCTGAAAGTTTTTATCACCTCCCATAGAAACAGACATCCTGACAGAATGTGTTCTCTAATTCTACTCTCTGTTGAAAGAAACTGGAATATCTTGTAGAAATGGCTAACTTTATTTTGGGGGAAGGGAAGGTATATGGTAAATCTGGGACATCTTTTTATATCAGAAAACCAGGAAACCTTTCATTTTTTTAAAGCAGTCATGTCAAAAATATGAGGGAGTCACCTGGAATGGGTTCCCATGCTCAAGTTATGACAATAGAGAATAAAAAACAATAATAAAGGTAGAGTATTGAAAGATCAACTCCACAAAAATTCATAAAGTTCACAACAAATTCTGTTTCCTTTGTTCCCGTTATTAAAGAGGCTGGAAACATTAAATACTCACTTTTCCAGCCTGCCTACAGTTAGAGGCTTAAGGTGACACCCATGAATCATGTAAATGAATGGATTTCTTGGGGTGGCTTAGGAAGTCATGCTTTCCAACCGATTTCCACTCTTTCTTTATTTGTACTGCTTTGAAACAGAAGATGCCCAGAGATTCAGTAGCTCCTCTTGCTACCAGGAAGACCAGACAGAAAATACCAGATATTCTTTCTGATCCTGACATTATTGACTCAAGAAACCCACGCTAACATCCACCCACAGCTAGATTCTTATTATAGAAGAGAAACAGATTGTTATTATCATTGATTTTCTCTTGCTTATAGCTAAAACATTCATTGTTCTCTTACATTCAATGTAGAATCTTAATCAGGTATAATATATTTGTCTCTAGATTATAACCTGTTGACTGTGACTATCACTGAGTGAACTCTTAATAATGCTTCCTGAATGTATAAATCAGTGAATGTTGAATTTTTATACTTGCTCTGCATAATTTCAAATGTTGTTTAGGGTAATTACATTGTATTATTTTATTTTTAAGAATTCTGAAAAAAAATTTTTTTCTCTTTGATTACCATAATAAGGAATACTGATTAAAATGAAATTTGGTTAGGGGTACCTGACTGGCTCAGTGGGTAGGGCTATGTGACCCTTGATATCAGGTCATGAGATTGAGCCCCACGCTAGGGGTAGAGTTTACAGAAAAAAAAAAATGTAACTTGGTTCTACTTTCCTAATTGGATTGATTTGTTGTTTGTTCGTTTATATTTTGCCAAGCAATTAAACTTGTATTTTTCTGATAATTTCCATTTACCTTTCTATTGATTCTTAAAAATTATTTACTTTTGAAAAAGGGAATAAAATCCCAGGAATAATTTATGACACATAGAAGTGAAATTCATACTAATACTATATAAGATCTGAAAAAATTAGCATAGCATAATAACACCTTTATAACAAAAAAAAGGGGGTATCGAGTATTCAACACTATTAAAAAAAAGATTATATGTGCTATAGGTCATCCAAAGCATAATAATGGTGCCAAAAATAAGTATTAAAACTGCATTGGCTCTAGCACTTACTAAATTCAGAAATGAGAACAACAGATCAACCATATGCACACATACTAGAAAATTATGCATGAACATGTGTGTGTATTAAGTAGCACAAAGACATTGTAGTGTATTTGAATCATCCCGTATATGTCATTTTCTGAGCCTATATTTTTCAGCTTTATGGGGGTTTATCTTTTTTTTCTGTTACTAAGATCTAAAATATTAAATCTGGCTTCATTATTGACTTAATAAATATTTTCTGGGGAAAATACTAAAACAAAACACTAAGGACATACTATGGGTGTTTTTCACATGGTAATTCTTTTGTTCTCAAAAGGTTGCATAACTATTGAAAATGATATAGGGTTTCAAATTGTTTTATTCATTCAACTCTTCTGGCAAAGAATATTGTAATGGCAACACTCTGCCAAGTCTTCATCTGAGATTACTAAATAAAAATTTTGTTTCAAAACAATGCTCAGAAAATTCTCAACAAAAATAACGTAACCATTTTTAAACTCAATGTGATCTATATAAAGAAAACTATGCCATTCAGTCTTCAAATGATCTCTACATATTTGCTTATTTTTGAGAAACATATGATAAGGTTTTTGTTTAACAGAAAGTCAATTTACTCTTCAATAAACAAAATTTTCTGACATCTTGAGTAAAAACAGACTTTTTCAGTTAATTGAAAATGTTGGAACCATGGGCATCTTAATTTGAAAACATTCTTAAATCTGTGTAGTCCAATTCTCATTTAAAAGGAAGAAAGGAAGTTACACTGATTTGAATTTAAATGATTGTGAGATAATCTTTATCTTTTATCTTATTTAAAACCTCTCACTTAGTGGTTTTTTGATACTTTAGCAAACAGAATTCTTAATACTGGAGGCAAGGTCCTGCTTTAATGTTGGCTATATAAATAAGATCATGAATAAGATAGGGACTCCATAAATCTTTACCAAAATATGTCTTCTTACTCTACCATAATTTCTTTTTTTTTTAAAGATTTTATTTATTTATTTGAGAGAGAGAATGAGATAGAGAGACAGCATGAGAGGGGAGAGGGTCAGAGGGAGAAGCAGACTCCCTGCCGAGCAGGGAGCCCGATGCGGGACCGATCCCGGGACTCCAGGATCATGACCTGAGCCGAAGGCAGTCGCTTAACCAACTGAGCCACCCAGGCGCCCTCTACCATAATTTCAAACTATTAAAATATCGTTAAGTAAAAGCTTAACTTACTACTTTATATAATTCCTGAAAATGTCAATTTCATAACAAAAGAAATGTCAACTTTGGTTATTTAATCTGTCAAAAGCATCGTGTCTTATTAACATTGAAAACAAAGAAAAAATAGTCTTAAAAACTATATCAGAATCCAGTGTATCATTCTTTTATGACCTTATTAAACGAATATTTGTGAAATGCCACTCTGCACAAGGGGCTTTCCCATGCAAATAAAACACCCAAAGTCCTTGTACTTGTGGAATTTATGGTCTTTGGGAAGAGACCATTAATAAGCAGACGTGCAAATATATCTATAACATATCTACTGTTGGTGAGTATTAGAAGAACGAGGAATCAGGGTAGTGTTCTAGAGAATGATGGGGAGAAGTGGACACTGCTGTATTTGAGGGGATATTTAGGGTGGACCTCTCTGTTTGGATGACAGTGAAGCAGACACTTAAATGAAGCAAAGGAACCAGCTGTGCAGATAGCTAGGGAATGACTTTCAGACCTAGGGAAGAGCACCGTCAAAGGCCCTGAGGCAAGAATATTCTTAGTATATTGGAAGATCCTCAAGAGACCAGAGTGCCTGGGCCAGAATGACCTGGGGAGAGTGGTAGGAGCTGAGGCAAAAGCTGTAGCTTGGGACCCTATCGCCCAGTGCCTTCAAGAACATGGTACAAAGATCAGATTTTTCATTTCCAGTTTGATACAACACAGATTACCTATTTTGAGACAAATACAACGTTATAAAATCGCAAAACACAAATACTTTCATATAGTTTCTGCCAGAAGCAGATGAAATTATAAAACAGAAAGAAGCGGAGAATTCCAAAGTCAATTACTTTCTCCTTCTCCTTCCACTTCTCCTTCCTCTGCCCCCTCCCCCCCTTCACCTTCTTCTCTTTCTCCTCCTTCTCCTTCTTCTTCTTCAACTCATTACATAACTGAAGACTAACTGTATGCTAAACTCGGACCTAGGCAATTTTAGTACAATAATGTTAGTTAATGAAGAAAATTATATCCCAATACACAATTTATCGTCTATGGATCCATTAGTTCAATACACTTGCAAAGGAAAAACTCATCTGTATAGTCCATTTCTACCCAGGGAAACTCCTTAACTATGCTAGAAAATTGCTTTTAGGATTAGGCTCATTTTACTAATCTAGGCAATAGATTTCGAACTCACCAAGGAATCTATAAGCAAAATCTCACAGCAGGTGCAGCTGCAGGTGGCAGCGAAGATTTCCAAATAGCCACCGAAGCTGCCAGTGTGGAAGATCTTAAGTCATCTGGTAAGTATCTCTAATGGACAGAAATCACTTTGGGGCAAGAAATTCTCTTTTATGTAGAGAGTCAGAAAGAATGCTATTATGCTATTAAGTTTTTTTGCTTTTTTTTTTTTAGTTTCAAAAAATGGCAGATTTTTTTTTTTTCTTGTGAAAGAAGTCTGAAGATGTTTCTTTAAAATAAACTCCATGGGATGCCTGGGTGACTCAGTCGTTAAGTGTCTGCCTTCCGCTCAGGTCACGATCCCAGGGTCCTGGGACTGAGTCCTGCATTGGGCTCCCTGCTGGGCGGGGAGCCTGCTTCTCCCTCTGTCCTGCCGCTCCGCCTGCTTGTGTGCTCGCTCTCCCTCTCTCTCTCTATTTCCCTCTCCCTCTGTCCCTCTGACAAATAAATAAATGAAATCTTTACAAAAAAATAAACTCCAAGTGTTCTCTGATGGCTTGCACTGAAATGGATCTGCATTGCATTTATAATTACTGAATAATTTAGATGTAAAGTGATCCAAATAATTGCCATAAATTTAATAGCATGAGTTTTGAATGTGTATCACCTAACCTGAGACACTGTGTACCTTACTGTTTCTTCTAAGATGTAAAACATCATCTTCTGACAACTGGAAAGATCAGGCAAAGACAAATAGATGGAGGAAAGCCCTTAAAAGGTTTATACAGGTAAAAGAGAGGAATGTTGTGAAGTTGTTCTTTGAAAAGATTTGTTTCTGACCACTCATTGACTTTAACCAGGGGGTTGTAGTGTTCGTGAGACAAGGTAGTCACATGAAGGTCATGCATGCCCCTAGGATTTCTGGCAGATTTTTAAAAATCACACTCCTGAGGATGTGCTGTGAACTTTCCCTTCTGCCCTTCTTTAGAATCACACATTTGAATTATCATGGTCTATTACAGTTAGAATACTGCTGGCTTTGGTCCATCTTGTTGTTCTTGGACAACAAAGAAGTCACTATTGATGCAAAGATTTGAGAAGAGACAGAGGCATTTGGTCCCCTGCCCCTGCACTTCTCCTTCACTATTCCCTCTGGCTCCTGGGGGGGTCCGTGTTCATACAGGCCCTTTGCAGAACCAGAAACGGGTGTCGTTGATGCTAATTTATACATGCTATTGAAGAAATTAGGTCTGTCAAGTGTATCATCGTGCTACTATTTTTAATGATTATGGCAACACAAATTCTTAATGTGCTTATTAAATCTAGGACATTGGGTTACATTTTTAGGGAACTGACAGTAATAACAGAACTAAAGCACAAGAAAAATAGTTAAACAAATATAAATTCGAGATTGAAGAAAATCTGCCTAGGCATAAAATCAGTCTTTTTATCTTTTAAAAGAGAGAAAGGAAAAAGGGAAGAAATGCATTAGGTTGAGGAACATAATGAAGAAAATTTAAAGTAGAAGTGATCAATACTGGGAAGCTCAAGAACAGAAATGTGCTTATTATGTTCCTGGAATAATAGATTGGGTTCTCATTTCTACTGGGCCCTAAGAATGCACCAACTGCTGTGGGAATGAATCCTGGAGGGAAAACAAACAAACAAACAAACAAAACAAAACAATACATTGTATTAATTATTTGTTTATAGAATTTATAAAGAGAACCCAGAATATTTTAGTCTCCTGAAAGTGTTTTAAAATTGGAAAACTTAGTGGATTGTAGAAGACATTTGTCATTCTGATTATAAAATTTTAAAAGGAGTTCAAATTTGGTCCATTAATTTTTATATCGAAAAGTGTAGCATCAGTCGGCATCGCATAAAAAAGAATGTGAGGAGAGCCTTCAGGTATAGAGCATGAGGCTTAGTAAATAAATTAAAACAGAAAATGGAAAAAAAAATAGGTCCCTGGAGCTTTGTGTAGAACTTACAGTAAAATCAATTTTACTATGATTAAAGAACCATAAGATAGGGATGAGAAAGGTGATAAGGGAGATAAGATGGTCTCTGGATAAAAAGGACTTTAACTTATAAACCTATATTCTCTATGAGCAGGACTCTTGCCAGCTGGAAACACACAAAAGACATTTTGAATGTTACTGCAATCCAGGTGCTAGTGATTTTCTCTCTAAAAATTCGCCCCATATGTGCAATGGTTTATGGTACTCAATACCCAAGGTCACTTCTCAAAAAAAGGAAGAAATAACACTTATTACCTAAGTTGAATATATTCATTTCAAATAAACCATTCACATTTAACATAAAGCTGTTTTAAATTCTTTAATTTTGCCTTCTTGAAACATGAATTTTATGATTATTTTCTCCTAACTGTTAAAATATTCTATTTCTTTTTTAAGATTTTATTTATTTATTTGACAGAGAGAGAGGGAGCACAAGCAGGGGGAGCTGGAGAGGGAGAACCAGGCTTCCCGCCGAGGAGGGAGCCCCATGCGGGGCTCGATCCAAGGACCCTGGGATCATGACCTGAGCTGAAGGCAGACACTTAACGACTGAGCCAACCAGGCGCCCCATAACTGTTAAAATATTCTAATCACATGAAACGCATTCACAACAATCATAGAGTTAAATTCTTTGCAGAGCTTAGAGCAAGAGACAACACCTGCCTATTATATGTGCAATGAGGATTCAAGTTAGCTACAGACTATGAAGGTTGTCTAACTCTAGTGTCTATAAAAATTAGGACTATAATTTAATTCTTTTTCTTTCTTTATTATTGTCATATAATATTCTCTATGTAGAAGATTATAGTTAATATAAATATATGTTACAAAATATAATGAAGCCACCACTCAGGTCAAGAGCTAGAACATTTCCAAATTTTGGCAGCTACCTATGTTCCCTATCCCAGAATTAACATTCATCCAGAATTTTCTCTTTGCAATTCCCCATTGCTTTTGAGAATATGAAAACCAGACAAGAAACTTAGTTCAATCAAGTGATTCACCCTCTGCTTATTTCCTATTGATTTCAATGCCTGACATAACTGCATAACTGGCACTATCTCCAAGCCTCTTGTGAAAGGGGGGGGGAATAAATGAATATGTGTGTTTGTGTGTGTATATATATATATATATACACACACAAACACATACACACACACACACACACACACACACACACACACATATATATATTTCTTTCTTTTTTCTTGCTAACTGTCTGATCCACCTGGGGGAGATGGAGCTCTCTTGGTAGTGAGAAGAGCCAGAACATTTCTCCATTTCATGCAGCTAAGAGCCTACAAATGTGACCAGGGATTGTTCAGAGATAGGGAAATATAACACAACTTTAAAGCCAATTGATGACACCCAAACCCATCTTCTTTTATCTTATTCAGGACACTGATGGACAAGTTATTCCCTGAATTTTCTTATAAACATCATACCTCTAGAGCAAGCAAGTACAATTTGTAGGCAAAACTGATTTTCAACATGAGACCCACAGGGCGACACAGTCTTCTTCTCCCCTGCAGATGATGCAGCCAATCTTTTAGAAGGGTATCAGAAGTATAATGTAAGAACAATAAGCTCATTCTATTAATTCCATCTGTTTCACCTGAGAAAAACAAGTCATTACTGGATGTTGCTGGGGAACTTTCGGCCCCAGATAGAGGATTCTCCTAGAGTCTTTCTTCATTGAAAATAAAAGGATGCACAACTCCTTGTTTCTTATGTCTTTGATACTCTCCAACCCCACCCCGCCCCATCCACCCCCAAAACGGACTTGAAGACAGTTACATAAGAAGGGGTGCCTGGGTAGCTCCGACTGGTTATGCATCTGCCTTCAGCTCAGGTCATGATCCCAGGGTGCTGGGATCGAGTCCCAGGATCAAGTTCTGCATCAGACTCCCTGCTTAGTGGGGAGTCTGCTTCTCCCTCTGCCCCTCCTCATCGCTCACGCTCTCTCTCTCTCTCTCTCTCACAAAAATAAATAAATAAAATATTAAAAAAAAGAAGCAGCAACAAGTGAGTCAACATTTAAGCAGAGGTTTTACAGGTTGAAGGAAAAAAATTAATGGTTTGTATGTTTGAACATATAAAGTTTACGTTATTTTTCCAAAAGAGTGATATGTGAGGATCATTTTGACAATTTCTGGTAGATGGAAGTTGTATTTTATTGTAATAAAAATCAGTACCTACAATTATATTATAAGAAACAAATATCTTAAGGACGCCAGAATTTTTTTCTAATTTGCAAAAACAGGCCGTATGTGGTACTAGTAGTCCTGTGTATAGGGAAGTCTTTTATGAATATTCATATATATTATCTAATTTAATCATTACAATTACCAAGTGAGGGTGGTATTATATCTGTTTTTCAGGTCAAGGTAAGACAGGCCTTAAATGATTTACCCCAAATTCCAGAAATGATAAGGGATAGTGTAATACTCATTTTCAGGCAATGATGTACTGACGTATGCTTGACTAGCAGCTTTCTGGCTGTGGCGGGTGAAAGGGATGGGGAAGAACTGTCAAATTATGACATTTGACAATTTTCATGCTGTAAATACTTTCACCATGGCAGACTTCAAATTACCTACACGATGTCATTGAAAGTGGAATTTGGAAGTGTGGTCCTCTAACACATTATTACATAGTATGTATACCATAAAGATGCAATAGACACAAATAGCATCAAAAATGCCGAAATTGGTAAAATGTAGGGAAAAGGTGATAATGAATGTTACCTTTTTCCTAATATAGTCATTTAATTATAAGTTTATAGGCATGTGTTTAAGGGGGTGCCAAAATTACTGAAAATTTATCAAATCAGCTCTCTTTTTTTTTAGATTTCTTTTAAAGATTTTATTTATTTATTTGACAGCGAGAGAGACACGGCGAGAGGGGGAACACAAGAAGAGGGAGTGGGAGAGGGAGAAGCAGGCCTCCCGCTGAGCAGCGAGCCTGATGCGGGGCTCGATCCCAGGACCCTGGGATCATGACCCGAGCCGAAGGCAGATGCCCAATGACTGAGCCACCCAGGCGCCCCCTAAATCAGCTCTCTTAAGCTGGTATGAGCCGGCTCTAGAACATCACTATGCTCAGCCTCTTTCTCCCACTACTAAGCCTCTTTCAAACTACCTTCAAAGAAGGGTACTTATATTTCGCTCTTCTGCCTTAGTTGTCCTTAAACTAAATTCAAACAATGAAAGTCAATCTTTCCAACCAGAACACCTGATGTTTCCTCCAAGCTCCTCCTCTCCCCTGATTCACATCTCAGTGAATGGAGCTCCCACCAACTTTGTTGCTAGGGAGTAAAATCTTGGAGTCCTCCTGTATCCCTCTGTTATTCTCATATTTGACTTCCAATTCATCAGCAAGTTGAATTGCTGCCATCCTCAGTTTCTCATTCATTTATTACCAAAAAAAAAAAAAAAAGTTACCTGCCAACTTCAATGTGCCCATTACAGTTCTAGGTTTAGCAATAAAGAATGAATAACATAAAAATCCTGCTCTCAGGAAGCCTCTATTCTGGTGCAAAGAGACAGAAAATAAACAGTAACCAAATCAAACACTCTTATTAATAGTGTGTCACATGGTAATAAGTTCCCTGAAGAAAAGTAACATAGGGTAAGAGGATAAAAACTGGCAGGAAGGGGTGACAGATTGCTAGAAGTTCTCTCTGATGAGGTGAAATGAGAGTAGAGAATTGAATGGAAAGGAGAAACATGCAATTTGATATATCTGTGGAAAGCCTGTTCTAAGGCTAAATGCCAAGGCCTTGAGGTGGGACCATGCTTAGTATTTTTGTGAAAAGTGAAAATGAAGTCAGTGAGTTTGGACCAGAGTGAATGCAGAGGAGCTCAGTAGGAGATAAGAAAGAGATATGACGGTTGCATCCAAGCAAATTACAATAAGAATGTCTAGGATAAGAATGTTGTTTTTTTATGGATGATTTAAACAGTGCTATTGTCTTGATATGAGTTATTTTGTAAAGGGTCACTCTGGCTGGTGAACGAATACAGATTGAAGGCAGGGTGGGTGATGCTTTAAAGCATCAAGTTAGGAGCAGTTCCATGGTTGTTGAAATAATTCAAGCAAGCAAGGGTGGTGTCTCGAACTAGTGTGGGAATAGTGAGGACACTGAGACATGATCAGTTTCAAATTATATATTTAAAAAATACACCCTACACCAGAAGGTTCTTGGCTGCGACCCTAACTTCATTTTATCATATTCTTTTCGTTGCTTGATTTGATTCATCCCCCACAGACTCCTTGTTGTTCTGTGAATTCTCCAAAGTACATCACTTCTTCAAGTGATCTTTTCTCTTGCTGGAAAGTGGTCTTCCCAGAAGTCTAATGGTTTACTTTCCTTTGCTCCATTTAGACCCTTTCTCAATGTCCCTCTAATAAAGACCTTTCCTCTCTATCCCATCTAGATAGAAAAGCAGCCACCATCATTCTCTATCTACTTTGTTCTACTTTAACTTTTCAACATAGCATTTAATATCTCTACTTCAAATAAATTATGTATTTATGTTATGTTGTGGGTCTCCTCCATTCCATGACAATTGATTTTGTTCACCACTGTCAAAACCAAATCCAACTTTCTAAAATATTGTGTCATTTCCGCATTTACAAACTTGAATCATTCCATATTTCCTGAAGTTCTGATTATCATATGGCACTGATAAATATAATGACCACAACCTGCTAAGTATCGCCATCCAGTCACTCAATTTCTTCTATCACTCAGTTTTCGAATTTCAAGAAGGGGAAAACAATCCTGAATAAACCTACTTTTTGGCACAGTTAGACCCTGAGATAATATCCTTCAAATGTCTGTATTTCCGTACGCATTTTCTCAAAGCCAGCTCCCTGTTCCCTACCCAATTTGCCCAGATCTCACCTTGCTATTCTAGGCATAATGATGCAAAGAGTGAAGCAGATTGACAAGAGATAAATTATTACAATTGTGCTTGGTTTCTGCATGAAGGGAACTATTGTACACACTCAAGGAGTCAGTATTAAAAAATGTTTGCTCTTTGAGCTTTTATGCTGGGGGATTTGAGGTGTACTTAGCTCAGGAGATTTTTGTCCACATAAAGCACTTTTGTTGAAAATCTGCTTTTCTCCTGCTTGTTATTATTAACCAAAGCGCCTGCTTTTGTCAAAATTGTAAAGTCACTGCTGTTTCTCTTCCCTCTCCCATTTCGCATTATATTCCTTGGCTTCTTTTACCTTCCTTCTCTTTTCATAAAGAACCAACCTCGCTTCTTGACCACAGCTGGTATCAACTCCCATTTCATTCTTATGCGCATTTTGGTTTTTGTGAATTAGGCACAAGATAATATAAATAATTGAATTGCACGAAGTCGCGATGAACTGCCAGCACTTCCTCTCCCCCTTGCATGCACAGACATTTTTGCCTCTCCAAGTCATTTTTTTTTAAAGATTTTATTTATTTATTCATGAGATACAGAGAGAGAGAGAGAGGCAGAGGGAGAAGCAGGCTCCCAAGGAGCAGGGAGCCCAATGCGGGACTCGATCCCAGGACCCCGGGATCACGACCCGAGCCGACGGCAGACGCCTAACCATCTGAGCCACCCAGGCGCCCTCCAAGTCATTTTTTGATCCGGCTTTGATTTCGGGCAATGGAAAGAAGTAGGTTTTGTTCTGCATCACTTTAACTTAGGGTATATTCTTTAAAAGAGAGGAGAAACAGAATAGAGGAGAATCAGGCCACTTTCATGGAAACTTCTCTTATATATTAGCGAGAAGAGGTGAAGCAACCTGGTCTCAGGCCCTTTTAAAATCTCTGCACTGCTCACTAGAACATTTAGCCTTTGAGCACTTCAAATGTGGCTACTGCAAATGAGGAAATTAATTTTTAACTGTATATAGCCTTTGAGCACTTCAAATGTGGCTACTGCAAATGAGGAAATTAATTTTTAACTGTATATAGCTTTAATTTATTTACGTTTAAATATCCACACATGGCTAGTCATTCCTGTACAGGACAGCATCACAATAGTAGATAGAGAATCGACTGAGTCAGGGAACGTCAGGCATATTTGCAGCGCCTTTATTTCTACGAGATGGAATTGGAAAGAGTTGGAAGTCTTTTTGCTGCCCCACTAGGCTCTTTGAGCTCACACTCGATATACTGCTGAAGGTGGGAAAGTTGAGGCTAATATAAGTCATGTATACCTGACAACCTGCAGATCTATCCGGTCACAAGGAAGCATGTGGTTACCTGGCACGTGTCATGGTGCTTCCTTTGGATATGGCTTAAAGCCGATTTTCTGTTTTGAGATGTTTTTCTCTGCCTTTCCATAACTGTCCTAAGAAATGTTTGATTTGAAATAAAGAAACAAACACCCCATTAATTAATTAATTAATGGTTATGTAACTCAGTAGCTTTTATTTATGGCTATCCTCTACCTTTGATAATTTTTCCCCCCCGGATTACAACACTAATCGTTTTTCACATATATTCAGTCTAAAGTCTTGACTTGTTTAACATGATAATAAAAGCCAACATAAAACAATAACTGTGCTTACTATGCCGCGGACCTATTCTAAGTGCTCTGAATATAAATTCCTTTCGTTCCATGAAGTAGATATTACTATCATGCTCATTGTATATTGTACAGGTTGGAAAATAATATGCTCTCTTACCCATAAGCTTACAGTTTGAAGACAAATATTTCAACTATTTAAGAAATGTTGTGAGCTCTTCAAACTCTTTAAAGTATATATCTTCGTTGTTATAAACTCAATGTAAAAAAAGCTGATATATATATATATATATATATATATTTTACTGGTTTATTCACTCAGCAAATACTTACTGAGCACCAAATATTGGTCAGGGACTGTCACAAATAAACTGAAGCTGACAACTATTAAACCCAACATTGAAATGTAAATTAATTACTCTAATTGGAAATTCAATTTTTCTGTATTTAATTATTCAATATTTCTAGTCTCCTAGACATAGAAATTTTTATCAGAGAAGTGATGGGACAAGGATATAGTCAATTCCTTTCAAATTTGGGGGAAAATTGTGCCTCGTAGTGTCCAAGGCAAGTAGAAGAGACACCTCAGCAATTTCAGCCGAGCTAGTCACACAATTTTTATGCACAACATAAGTTGTACTACAGCTGCTGAAAACTGACTTTCCTTTATTGCTTCCCTAATGATTTTATTCATTAAATTGTATTTTCCTCAATTTACTACTTTTATAATATGAGTCCATGATACATTGCGTAATCTATAGATAAGACTCTGACTTTGAGGTGTTCACAATCTATTAAGAACAGTGTGCACAAAAGAATCATTTACTTAGAAAATATCTTTCGACTAAGCCAAAATAAGATGCTTAAAATACCTTTTTTTCCAGAAATTCATAATGAATACATCACATTATGATATTGCTGCGGTCAAATATTCTAATACATAATCTTATAGACTTAATCTTCTGAGCCAAATGATCCTCTATACTCACTACACTAAACTTGAAGAGGTTGGATATCACAAGTCAGACGTTCATACTCTGTGGTATTGTTTCTCCAAACTGCTGACTGTAAATATGTGTCCTTTGAGTTTACGTTAGGCAATTATCCACGGAAGTCAAATATCCTCAAGTAACTGGGTAAAATTGCCTTTTGATTAAGCATTTTCTAAAAAGACAGAATAGCAGCAGTCTATTTAATTTTTAAATTACAATTACATTTTGCACCTTGATTCTTCCATTGAATTACTACCAAATGTCTCTCTTTCCTGATACCAGTTTAAAGCACGTGTGTTTTGAGCATTGCTCTTGGGGCAAATAGATATGGATTTCACTCTCAGGTTTCCCATATCAATAGTTGCAAAATCATTAACAGGACACAGACAATATATTTTTTGTACACTTACTATGTGCCAAACACCCTACTCCTTAATTGTCAGGGTTTTTTTTTGTTTTATTTTGTTTTGTTTTGTTTTAATTAGAGAAGGCTATAAGAATAGGTAACTGTCAGAACTGGGATTGAATCTTACAGATTTCTCTAAGGTATAAGCTCTTAATCACCAAAAATGTACATTCATCTCCTTCTGCCCTTCTCTCTTTTCTTCGCGCTCTTCTTCCCACTCAACATGTCTTCTGGACATCTCTTCAGCATCCATACTAGAGGTCAAGTCATGAAACACATTTCTTCAAAAACAAACTCACAAACCAGGTAGATTGAGCATGAACTTCCCTATCAATATTTTATAGAGAGTAAAGTGCACGGTTAGGTTCACCAGTATTGGACTCAATCTAAGTGAATTTATCTATTTAATAGCAATCGAAACACATGAAGAGATCTCCCTCACTCCTAAAACCGTCCCTAAAATTTGATGTCCAATTTAGCAAATAAAAATATAGGTCATCTCGTTAAATTTGGATACTTACACTAAAAAAAAAAACAAAAAACAAAAAACAAGTTGCTGTTTATCTGAAATTCAAATTACACTAAGCATCTTATATTTTTACCTGGCAACCGGAGGGAAACAATCTTCGTCTCACAAAATGCGAGCAATCATGATTACGTGTTTTGAAGGGTGGGGGGAAGTCAGTATAACCTTTTATTGTTAATCAGTGGCAAAACACTATGCTGCTTTTGCGAAGTGATGGAGTAGAAGACCTGATGACATTTCCTATGTCAGGGACGCATGTGGACACTGTTAGGCTCTGGGAAGATTCCAGCACCGAGGACTCCACACTATGTGTTACATGTTCGGTTCATACTAATAACTGCAATGTGGCCGGCCCCCCCAGGACAGTCCAGACAGCAGGTAACAGAGGAATGCTGGCTTGCAAACTTAGGCCAGCGCTGTATGAACTGCTGATTAGGGTGGTGCCAGTTTTCTACACTATAAAATCTCTTTTGCGTAATTCAAAACATTTTTAATATTTTAGATAAATGCTTTCTTGAATTAAGTGCACGTAGTCTCATTTCTGGCTCACATACGATCTTTATTATTTGGTTCCCTCATCCAGAGTGGTGACTGAGCAGCCAGGCCAGCTCCCTCTTTTTTTTTCCTGGATCCTTTGAAGAACTTCCAATTTTTTTTTCTTGCAATCGGGTCATTTTTACTGATTGCAAATTTCTAGTGTCTCTTGCCATTCTGAAAACTTTCTGCCTCTGTATAATCTACCTCCTAATTCTTTCCTTAGTCCCCAGAAGTTTTATCCTGGGGCAGACGCAATTTATTCTTCAGTGCTTATTCAAGAAGACTTTCCATATCCTTGCCAAAAAGCAAGGCTTTGCCAAATGGAATTCCTGTATGGAGTTCTTTCAAAATCATGGCTTCCAATCAGAGGTGCAGCCAAAGAACTATCCGGGCAGCCACATTAGCCGTCATGGTTTTCAAAGTCGCTGGCAGGCCGCCGAAAGCACAGTCTGCCAAAACCCCCACTTCCATTTTACCCAGAGCGCGAGTCTTCAAGGACGTTCTCTCAGCTCCCGGAGCCCCTTAGAAATGGCTCCAGTGGCTCTGCCAGTTTCCTGACTGAATTCGAGTTCCTGCTGCTTTGAAAGTTTGCTAAAGGGAAACATCTGCTTCTCTGTGGGTTTGGTTCAGTTTCCAGTAAGGCTGCGAGCTTTTTTTTTTTTTTTTTTGTCTTTTATGAAATGTTAGCAATTTCAGCATCCATGTTTTTAGCAGCTTCCCATATTTCAGCCTTTAAATATAAATACGTTTGTATTTTACGCAGTTTCTTGGGAGCACTGGAGATTGATCTTTTGAGTCTCAGAGCATCAGTATGATATTAAGTAGAGTCTAATCTCTACAATGTATAATGTATCCTCCGTATTGTTTAACTTCTCTCCCCTCCCCCTCATCCCCATTAGCCTTACACCACGGACACAGTTCTACTGGGGATGCTCGATTGACCCATACCTATACTTAATTAAATATCTCACTTGCTTTATAATTTTGGAATGAGCCACCCAAATTTATATAATTCTCTGGTCCTTGGCTTTTTCATCTAAAATGGGAGACTTCGGGGGCCGCTCAATGACCTAGAATGTGCATTCTAATTCCAAAACTCAAAAGTCTATTGCACCATTTGGGTACCTGGAATTTTCATTCTTGATAATATTGCAAGAATATTTTCTCTACAATTTCTTTAAAAAGGTTTTACTCCATAAGGCATTAAGTCAGTAAACAAAAGTAAGGAAGCATCCATGGAAGATAATTAGAATTGAAAGGCTGGGCTTCAGAAACTAACTATTATTATTGGCATTAAATACCTATTTTTTTACACAAATTTTTACAATTCTTATTAGCCGGGTGTATTGAAAAGCATGTAAACATTAGGTCAGTCATACCTCACTCTGATGCTCTACTGAGTCACCTAGTTTCCTCATTCATCCCACTTCCTTAATAACTTATTATGCCAATAATTTCCCAAATGACATCTATACTTCTACTCTCTTTCCTGGGCTTCTAATCTATATAACCCCCTCTCTATTGGACATCTCTACTAAAATGTTCCATAGGCAGCCTGAACTTAATGTCTAAAAATATGTGCAAACCCTCACTCACTATTTTCTTCCCTAATTCTTTCTACTCCCTTTCCTGTCATTGGAAATGGTACTTCCATCCTCTAAGTAACACCTGTCAGAAATGACCACAGCATCCTTCTCTTTTGCCCTGACTTCCAGCATCTAAAGAATCACCAGATCCTATCAATTCTGCCTTTTACATCTCAGCAATCTTTTTATTTCTGTCTTATCATTCCCCTGGTCCATGCCCTGCCCTCTCACCACCAACCCTTTAACCACAGTTCGGTCTCAGGTCCTGCCCCCTGTCTGATCCAGACTCAAGCCGGCAGCTAGAATGTGGCTTCAATACCATAAATATTGGCATGACACTCCTCTACTTTAAAATTTTAAATCCAAAGTCCTTGATTTAGTTGAGAAGACTTTAATAATCTGGCTGCTGCTTATCTCTTCCACCTCATAAATTGTCACTCTGACTTCTTTGTTCCAGATATGTTGAACTACTCACTGGTTTGAGGCCTTTCTTCTTGTAGCTTTCCCACATGCTGTTCCCTGCAGTGGTGTCATTCCATATATATATATATATATATATATATACTATTCCATATATATATATATATTCCATATATATATATTCCATATATATTCCATATATATATATTCCATATATATTCCATATATATATATTCCATATATATATATATATATATATATATATATATATATATATATGACTAGTTTCTACTCACACTTACCTTCTCCATCCTGCTTTGTGCTCCAGGGGCCAATTTTGAGAGCAACATCTATATCTGTCTTACTTTCCGGCTTCTAGTAGCATTCAGCCAGCAGGAAGCACAGACAAACGGTGGAGGGAGGAGAGTGAAGTTGGAATATGTCTTCCCTGGGCCCCCTCTCTGCAGCATTCCCGTGGGTTGGCTCCCTCCCTTGACATCCTGTGAACTAAGGTCATGGTTCCTGTAAAGCAGTGGCTTCTGCAAGAAGCCTCTCTGTCTCCAGGTTCCCGTAACCTCTCTCTCTTTCAGCCTTAGTACAGTGCCCTGCAATCTCCCTCCTGGTGTCCTTAGACCTTACTCAGGCCTTTGAAATTGTCCATTGATTAAACTTTCCTCAAATTATCTAATTGTAACATTCCATCTGCCTTCTGCAAGAAGCTGCCTCATACAGAGATCCTGATATCTGTATTTAGATGTCCTAGTCTGGAGTTCAGAGGAAAGGTCACAGCCAAAGATAGAAATTTTAGAATTGTTGATAGCATAAAAAGTGCAAGTAGAGTTAATGTCACAGGATTGGATGGGTTTCCTAAGGGAGAAAAGTATAGAGAACAAAGAATAGCTTCTTAAGACTTAGCTAGGAATCATTCCAAGGTTAGAATGCGTAATAGAGGGTAGTTTGGCAGGGGTGGGGAGAACTGTACTGGACACTGGCAAGAAGTAAAGTAAGTGAAATTCCAGACAAGACACCAAAAGAAGCTTGTCTGACAACACTCCCTGCTCGATTTTTTCAATGTCTTTCTGATATCTCCCAGAGTACCTTACAATGGTCTACATCTTCCCCAAGGCTGAAAATTTCACAAGTGATAGGACCAACATCACTAGCCAACAGTCTTGTGGATCACTGTATATGCCAAGACATATAAGCAAGACACAAAAACACATACTGGTAACATATCGATATGTTATCACTTTGGGGTAACTGCTTGAAGGAAACCACATGTGTTGCACCTATGCAGACAGACACACACATGCCCACACACATCGTGACCAGGGGGAAAAACTAATAATATGATTAAAATATTTTTAAGAAACATTTCCTAAAGAAGACATGAACTGCATATATACCTCACCCACTGTTTAACACTGTGCAAAGCAGCTTAGCTCATTTGGTCCACACTGAAAAACTCTTGTCTTTTACCATAAGATCTTTGCTATTCTCTTGCATAATTGTTGCATAGTATTTTATCCACTGAACTTCAGAGATTCCTGTATTCATTTTTCTATAAGGTGACTGCCCCTCCAACAAAATATATAAAAACAAAAACAACAAAACTCGGGCGCTTGGGTGGCTCAGTTGGTTAAGCGACTGCCTTCGGCTCAGGTCATGATCCTGGAGTCCCGGGATCAAGTCCCACGTCGGGCTCCCTGCTCAGCAGGGAGTCTGCTTCTCCCTCTGACCCCCCCCGTGCTCTCTCTCTCTCTCTCTCTCTCTCTCATTCTCTCTCTCAAATAAATAAATAAAATCTTAAAAAAAACAACAACAAAACTCAACAAAACTTTGAAACTATTGTTTCTTCAAGGTGTCCAATTCGAGACCACTTTTTCAGGCCAGGTTATCCATTATTTTTGGGGTTTTTATTTTGCTATAAAATCTGTGATACATAGACACTTGCAAGCATTTGGAATAGTTTCCAGGTATGAGCACTGCAGTGCGTTAACGGACTGTTCTCTATTATGACTATCACTGAAACAGTTATGGAAAAAGGATGACTCAGTAAATATTTTTGATTTGTTGGGAAGCACAGATATTGAGAAATTAGCAAGCTGGTTAGAAAATAAACTAGACATTCAATTGGAAGAAAATCAGTAAATTGTGATTAGGACAGTGAGAGATGAAACAGTAAGCTAATACTTAATTAACAAGATAAAAGATAGTCTTTATAATCCCAATTGCACTCTTAGGTCATGGATCCTGTTTATGACAGCCCATTTGTTTGCTTTCTTCTACAGAGCTATTTGATGGATATGGGAGCCTGAGTTATGAGCAAAGGGATGAGACGCACAGGTAAAAAGAGGAGGCAGACAAACTGGAGCTCAGAAGCTCTCCGAAGGCTTTGCTCCACTTGGGGGAATTTTATGAAATGCATAGTATGAGTGGACTTTGGCCTTGGTATGTGTATATAAACCTATGAAGGAAAGGGGGTTTTACATTCAGAGTAAAATGAAAACTTTTAATGGCAATTCAGTTGATGGAAACCATGAAGGCCTAAGCCCCCAGGAATTCTGAAAGGTCATGGGATATGATTTTAAATTTCACAGGCCACGGTATTGGCAAGTTAGGATCAGTGCTTAAGCCAAGTCTACGAGATTTCCTACTGACAAGTAAACCCTAGCAGGCAACAAGGTTATACAAAAATAAGTGAAAGTTCTTGGGCTGTTGAAAACGTTGGGAAGGGATAACAGCTTTCTATAAGTATTAAAATGATTGGCAGGTGCAATTTGGTTAACTCAGCAGATCTGCAATGAGCCTTCTCCTACATAGAGTAGTGGTTGAGAACATACACGCTGGGATCGGATTCTCCCTTGCAGCACTTTCTAGTCATGCAAGTTGAGGTATGTTTTGAAATCTGCTCTGTTTCAATTTTCTCATCTCTGCAATGGAAATGATCATAATATCTACCCTCTAGAATTGATAAAAAGATTACAATTATTGTATATAAAGGCCTAAGTCTGTGTCAGCTTCATAGCAAACCCATATTAAATATCAGCTATTGATGGTGATAAAAGCAATTTAAATAGCATATCAGCTATATAACCTATACATTATTAGGAAATGAAATAAATAAAAATGGGGAAGTATTTTTTAAGAAGTAAAAAGTGTTGATGTAATTTCAATGGATGAAAGCTTAAGAACCCAGATCACATCTTCATATAAAGATGTTTAACAGAATCAAAATTATCCCCAAATAGGGAAATCGTGTGTTTCATCTTAGTGAGTATTTTGTGGGAGAGCAATAGTTCTCAACCATGATGGCACATTAAAATGATCTGGGGATACTGTAAAAAATAGACTTACTAAATACGATCATCTAGAGCTGACGACTGTGCACATCTATTGTAATGTAGAATCCGAGAAGCAAAGTTGCTGAGCTAATTCCCGCACTGACGATGAGTTTGGACCAACTTTTCATTAACCTTCCCATGATAGGATAATAAATATGATTTCAGTATTATTGGTCATGATGGCAATGATTTTTTTCAACCTCTTTACCTTGCTCTTCACCTTCTTGTTTATATGGATGTTAGAATAATTCTAGAACTATCCTTTGCTTGAAGAGATAGAGAAAATGTCTCTGGCAAAATGTATTGCTTTAACCTTAGGTTTTCAGCCATACCCACTTAAAACCAACAATTTAAAAGGTTGATTTGTTTTATTAGGTTCCTGACTGTGAATGAGTTTTGTAGGACATGATAATTTTCTGAAATAATTACTTCCAGAATAAGTTCCTCCAATTTATTTTTAAATTAAGAAACTTAGAATCATGGCATTCAGAATACACACCCTGATTGATTACTGAAATGTGCTATATGCGTTGCCTAAGATCTAATCAGCATATTGTTGAGAAAGATTTCATACATATTTTAAATTTTCATATTTTTGCTGCATTTCAGTGCCACAAATTGTACTTTTCATTCAACGACTGTCCTATCAAACCTAATACATATTTGTAAATCTTAATTCAAACTCAATGGGTATGGATCCATACAAGCTTAAACTGCAATTTCGCACAACTGTAGTTTTAAATTACAAATCATGAATGCATTTAATGTGCTCTGCTGTCTGGAAAGTGGCTTAGAGAGCTACACGAATAAAAGGTGGCACAAAACACCATAGGGCAAGGAGAAAACATTTACTCTCTTTTTGATACTCACTAATAATTACTCTTAGTTCTACTTTCCTATATCCCACATCACGACGTCATCCTCTCCAAAATATATGATTTGTCATCTTCTGATATTTGTGCTCCAAACCAAAGAATTTTATGAATATTCTAAACATGCCATGCTCTTAGGGAGACTGACCTCTGACAAATGCAGTTGTAATATTATATCATTAAAATTTTGTATCATCTTGGTAATGGTATTGCTTAGAGCTTGCCAGCAGCATATCAGCATAGAAGACCACCCATGTGTTTTCTGCTGGGAAAACATCATTTATTCCAAAAGGACCACTCAGCAGATAAAAAAAAGGATCTAGTGACCAGTTTATCCACAATTGACTCCATTTTATCACCACTACTAACCCTCTAAAGTTATCTGGCTTTTTCTCATCGTTCATAGCAGAGTTACTTTTCTAAAACATCGATTTATCATGTCATCCCATCCTTAGGAACCTGCAAAGACTCCCCATTGCCTAACAAAGACAAAATAGCTCCCTAAAATGCCCTTCAAAGTCTTGCATGCTCTCTTTCTGAAGACAGTTCCTCCTCACTCATGCCATTCCTCTTCACACTCTGTCCCCTTGTATCTCTACTAGGTGTGTCCCCAGCCCCCTGAATTAGCTCATGATTTGCAGTCATTCTCAAGAGTACTTTGTTTCCTTCTCTATTTTATGAAGACCTCTGCCAACTACTCCTGTTTAGCAATGAAAACTTACTTGATCTCTTGTCAAGCAAGATCCTTTGCTTGTTCCTCATCACCCCCACTCGTGTCACTTGCAGCTGCTGAGTACTCCATTTTACTTGCCTTAGCTAATTTTATTTCCTTGTCCTCAATACAATTTAAAGTTCTTAAAGATAAGGATCATGTTCTGTTTATCTTTTTATCTTTTTTAACTAGCACAATGCCCTGTTCAAAAATTATGCTCAACACATGTAAAGAAAAAAAAATGAAACAAGTAAGAGATTATTTCCCATTATGTCCTTTTGGAATGCTACAGTTTGCTTAAAACTAACATGCTAAATGAAAGTGTACTAATATATCATCCATTCATGTGCAAGTGAAGCTATTATACTGAGTCCATTATATATAATCCTGCACATTATTGCATGATCTGTAGTCCTTCAAATACTCAGTAACCTCAGATTTCTAAGACCTTTCCAGGAAATATTAGAAAGAATTGATTTTTATTTAATATAGTACTTTTTGAAAATGATGCTTGAGATGTTTTCAAGCCTAGGTGTCTTGTTTTTCATATGATTATTTCAATCAAATTAATATAGCATTTAATTTTTATAGGTATGGATAATTTTGTCAAAGGTAACAGAAAGCATTAATATGCAGTAGAAGAAAATGTTTGTTTACTCTTATTCTTTATCAGATTTAAACAGACATGCATTAGAGAATTTATTCCATTCTACTTAAAAAGACACTGTTATAACTCTACTCTTTAAATACAGAAAATTGAAATAACAAAGAAGATTCAAGGGAAGCACATAAACTTTGCTACAAATAAAAGAGCTGCTTCATATAGTAAATATGTGGATATTTGATTCGTAAGCCAGATGTTTGAAATTTAATCCTGTTCCTTGTGAACAGTTTCAAATCACAAACATATTTTATTATTTTATTTATTTATTTTCCTTTTAATATAAATTGGTGAAAAGGGTTTAGCCTTTCTTGAATAAGGACTATGTACCAGGTTCTCTGCCCAGAAAACCATAAATACAATTCTTTCAAGGTTGATATTGCTTTAGATTTGTAGATAGGAGAATAACAATTATAATTTCCTCTTTTCAACTTGTAAAATATTTTTAGGCCCTACTGTATAATCTATTCCCTACAACCAGCCCAGAATACTCCATAGAAATAAGAAAACCCTACAGCTGATGTGTGGAAGCACAAGGTAAAGATTCAACAGAAAAATATGAAACAAAGTGAAAAATTATAAAGATGATAAGTCCCTGGAAAATATAAATAGAAGACAGGATATACATATTTTTATAAAGATGGTAAGTCCCTGGAAAATATAAATAGAAGACAGGATATACATATTTTTTTCTCCTTATTCTATCTTTGTGTGATTCTTTTATATAAGAGCATAAAAAGATTTATAAACGTCAAATGTATGTGGACTAACTGTTTGGGGCTTGGATGCGGTCTTAGAGCTGCACCAAACTCTATGGAGTTACAGTTCACAAACGTCTATGTGTAGTGCTCATGGCACAACAATATCAGGAGCCTACATGTCATACATGTCAGCAAGAAGGGCCATTGGAAACATTTCCTTATTGTTGAGATGATGTAAAGACAATGTACTGGAGAAAGAAGGGATCCACGGGAGAGACACAGAGGTGATAAGGAAGAGAATTCACATTTTAAGCAAAATAGACATTATCTCGATTTTAAAGGAAATGTTCCGGTGACCGGGGCAGGGAGGAAGAAAGTGCAGCTGAGAGGTTAATCAAAGGAAGACTGGTGTAAAGAACGGATGATCCGGTACATATGTAAGTAATTGAAATCGTGAATCCTTACAAGAAAAGTTAGAGCAGGCTAAAACCACAATTTTTATAAGTACATATACATGAGAATATAAAGGGGAAAGAGACAGTGGCATACAGTGTACATTTTTATTGCTTTCATTTTTAACGACAAAGAGTGTTAGAACACTGACAATTTCTAATGCCATCAAATTTTTTGAAGAATTGACATAGAGAATGATTTGTATTAGTATCAACAATATGACAGTATACTGATTCTCGAGGTTTTAATATTTATAGTCTTCAACTGCACTTGGCCTTCATTTCTCATTTCTTCTATACTGCTTTGTTTGTTCTCTATGATAAATCATTACACTACGTTTTAAAAATCATTATTTTAGGGCTACTTAGTATGCCTCTTTTCTTTTCTTTTTAGAGATTTTATTTTATTTGAGAGAGAGAGAGAGAGAGCACAAACAAGGGGAGCAGCAGAGGGAGAGGGAGAAGCAGACTCCCCTATGAGCATGGAGCCCAGTGCGGGGTTGGATCCCAGGACCCTGGGGGTCACAACCTGAGCCAAAGGCAGATGCTTAACCACCTGAGCCACTCAGGCACCCCAGTCTGCCTCTTTTCTAATGTATAAATTCCTTGAGGGTGTAGAATTAAATTTATGCAATTTGATATCATAGCATCTAGCATAAAGCCTAGGATTTAGATGGGTGTGCAATAGATATGAGATGAATTAATAAGATGTATATGAAAAGTGGCAAGGAGAATATTCCCCGAGTCCATTTGTTCACCAGTTCCCAACCTCAAAAGTTTGATGCATTCTAACTGAGATAGTAGTTTTCCAACAGGGAATATTAACAAATAATCCAAAGCTATTTTTTTCTTTGATCCTCTTAATTCAGTTCAACAGGTAATTATTGTGTCTCTTATATATAGCACATGGCGCCAAGTACCAGAAATACACATATTCATAAAATGTTTTCTTTTCCTTAAGAAGCCTATGGTCTAATCTGAGTGCATCTTTATCTCATTCTTGAGCTCCAAACCAGATGAACGGACACTGAATGTCTATAGACATAGCATGGGAATCTGCTTTAAATAAGTCCATGTGATTCTTATGTATATTAAATTTTGAGAATCAGAATCTTGATAGACGGTAGAGAAGGAGTATGATGAAAACAATCTGCAATCTTAAAAGAGAGATAGATGGGGAATGTCATTAGAGTAAAGAGCGTACAAGATGCATCCAGGCATTTTTATGAGTGTGTGGAGATTCTTAAATGTGTATGAACTGAAATATTAAAAATGGTATATAATCTCTATGGGCAGGTAACCAAAGTCAAGTTGGTTTCTGTAGAATTTTACATAGTTATATATCAGCTGGATTAACAGTGCAAAAAAAAAAAAAACAGGAAAAAGGAAAACTTTTTATAACTCCTCCCGTGTCATCTGAAATTTGGATAATTCATCACAACTGCCATAATTTGCAATATGTATTCAGAAAAGCTCCTGTATCAAAATAAGAAGGGTGACACAGGTCTCTGTCATTGGGAATTGTCAGTAGGGGAGTTACATGCAGCCAAATCTGTCTTTTGTTTCTGTGTTAGAGAGAAAGCAGATTGATACTAAATCAATTGTATTATTTCAAACAAGAAGGAGAAACAAAATCTTCACAACGGAAGAACAGTCTATGATTAAAACACAGTTATGTGAAACAGCAGGTTGGTATCCAGAATTTTACTGGACATTGGCAATTTTTAAGACAGAACCAATTGTTTTGTTTTGAAAGAATTTATCAGTTAATGTCTGGTTGTGAATATAAAACAGATGTAAATCTTAATATTTTGATCCTCCATACGTTAAACGTCCTTAAAAATAAGAAAGCACTTTTGTAATTACAATCTGTGATTTTCAGGATGATTGTATGCTTTTCAAAATACTGACTAAAATCTGCACCATTGAATGTATATAATTTAAAATATATGTGTTTTTTATGGAGTATGACCAAGACATTATGACGCAGTAGAAAAAGTAGAAGTAAAAAAAGACATGGGTTTATGTGTGAACCTTGAACATCTGTTTTCAAATTAAGCGGCTCTTCCTGCTTCTCTATAGGGTATTTCTAATAAAAAAGGGTAGTAAGATGAGCAAAGGATGGATCACAGATGAAGATAAGCAGGGTAGACAGCAAAGAAATAACAAGAAATAAATTTGGCTGAGACCAAGATTGAGATATTTCATATGGATAAAGGTTTTATTAATTCTCTTTTAAAAGGAAGATTTGGAACCTAATACAAAATCCAGTGTATATTATCTGTGTATGATCTGTAATAGCTCAGGAAGTAATTTTTAGTACTTATTATACACTTTCAATTTTATTATGTGTATTAAGCTTCTCAATTATCTATTTTTGTCTTTATAAAATCTAAGGTAAGGGGCAGCTGGGTGGCTCAGTCGGTTAAGCGGCTGCCTTCGGCTCAGGGATTGAGCCCTGCGTTGGGCTCCCTGCTCAGTGGGGACCCTGCTTCTCCCTCTCCCTCTGCCTGCTGCTCCCCCTGCTTGTGCTCTCTCTCTCTCACTCTCTCTCTCTGTCAAATAAATAAATAAAATCTTTAATAAAAAATAAATACAATCTAAGGTAAAACATTCTTTGGGTATATTATTTTTTTAAAGATTTTATTTATTTATTTATTGAGGCAGGGGGCAGAGGGAGAGGCAGAGAATCTCAAGCAGACTCCGTGCTCAGCATGGACTCCCTGGGGTGGGGTTTGATCTCAAGACCCTGAGATCATGACCTGAGCCGTAATCAAGAGTCAGACACTCAACCGACTGAGCCCCCCAGGCATCCCTCTAGATATATTATTAAATAAATATCTATACCAAGTGGACTTAAAGTTAGTATTCTGGTGAATACATTTGTGTTCATGCTTTCACAAAATACATTCTTTCCTGACAAAGATACTGTAAACTGGAAACAGTGCCAATAAATGTAAAATATTTTTATAGAACAAGCATTGAAAAACATTCTCCTTATACAAAGCTATTCTTTCGTGTTGTGTTTAATTCGGTTACAACTTGCCCAGTGAAAGTTGGTTTAAGAAACAACAAATGGATTTTAAGATATAATCCGTGAAAAAAGACCAGAGTTTGCAAATAAAAGTTTCTGTAATCATTCTCAGATGGGCGCTGAGCATTCAGCTAAGTGCATTTCTAGACATTTCACAGAAAACTGAGAAATAGTCTCTTTTCTTGGCTCCTCTAATACTTAACAGTTGATAGCGTTTTATAAAGTTAATGTCAATGTGATAATTTATTCAAATATTAAGTGCTGAAAAGAATACATGTTGAAATATCCATAGGCCATATTGAAGTTTCTTTGTATTATTTATAAAATTTGATAAGGAAACTGTTGGGACACTATCAGTAATTAAAAGAAATGAAGGAGAAACTTTTAAGTCATCTGCCAACATGCTTCCGAACATAAAAGAGGTAATTTTAAGCTAATAGTTTTATAAGGTAATGGGAGGTATGTCTTTGATCACCCAGGACTTTATATGGATTATCAAATGGAGAAAGAGGGAAAGCAAGAAAAAGAGAAGTTTAACCCACAGGATTACTAATCCACTTAGTGAATGGAGCTTTCATTTTTCTCTTTACTGTTCTGTTAGCTCGTTTTCTGTCAGCACAGGTGTGATGCTAGAGCTCATCTAAATGTGTCTGCAATTCCCTGCACCTGTGGATCACCATCAGGCCAATAAAAAAAATTAAAAATTAAAAAAAAAAAGATTTGCCCACAGTTTTACTTGAAGATGTTGCAATTTATTCAGGCTTAACAAGGCAAAAGAGAAAAGTCTTCGGGACAGTCTGTTCTGAAAATTTGACTTTTTCTTTTTTCACTTCAACAGTTAATTTCTTCTGTTATCAGTATAAAAGAAAAGGTGAAATTTTAGGACTCAGGGGTCCCCTTATTTAGCCATAATAATCTCTGAGTTTACGGACAGGATAAAAACCAGCTACACTGACATAAAATACGTTGTTTTTTCAATCACAGTCCTGTCAATCCATTTCTGTGATACCCAGATGCAGGAACAAAAATATTCTTAGTTGGTGCTATGCAGAATGCTTCAGTTATAAAGTGGTTCAATAAATCTTATCATTATGCAAGAGAATGGAATTAGAGTAAAGGAACGTTGAGATGATGGTTGAGACACTATAACACTAGACTAGAGAAAAAGGTCATCAGAGTCTGATTGACAATCGAAGTCTAAGACAAAATACGCTTTATTAATAGCAAGGTTATTTCTCTAAATAATCATCATTAATAATATACTGTGATACTCTGTTTTCTCTGGGAGAGGATTCAAAGTTCAGATCCATATTATCTTATAGAGAAGACTGAGCAACATTAAAGATGGTGCCAAACTAATATTTACTGGATCATGGAATGATTTATTTTATAGAAATTTTCTCAGTTGTAGAATTCATCTCAACAAATTTTACCTGTAGTAAGTAAAAGCCATGGTTATACCATGGTTAGATTAGGGGTAAAATCAAAATGATATATGGGACCTTTCTCTTACTATAATACTGAAAGCATGTATTTAGGATGTCTTAATTGATCTATGACACTATTATGTCTGTGCAGCAGGTGGTTTATAATAATACTGCTAGACCAATAGTGTTAAAATTATGTTACATATGTGTATATTAAAAATACACATGAGGGTGCCTGCGTGGCTCAGTTGGTTAAACGACCGACTCTTGACTTGGGCTCAGGTCATGATCTCAGGGTCGTGAGATCGAGCCCCACATCAGGCTCCACACTCAGTAGAGAGTCTGCTTGAGGTTTCTCTTCCTCTCCCTCTTCCTCTGTCCTTCCCCCCCAGTCATGCATACTCTTTTTAAAATAAATAAAATAAATCTTTGAAAATTACAAATGGATATTCATTTACTATATATGTTACATGCACACATACATGATGCATATAATATATAAGCACTTTTGCATTTTATATATAGTGTGTATATATATATGTGTGTGTGTGTGTATGTATGTGTGTATATATATATACATATTCACACACTCAGAAGAGCACACTTATTTCTAGTACATGTAGGAAGTCTTCATATTTCAATTCAATGATAGTTTTTCTGTGATACCTTTCTTGTCAAGCTCTTTCATTTACTATACCCAGAAGACTGTCCACCACCTTTTTGGCAGTCGTACTACTACCATGTGTTTAAATGATAGCAAAGATAGAACTTTGTGCTTATTTATTTTCTTTCATGTATGCCTTTCTATATTAGACTGTAAACATCTCTACAGCATAAATCATATCCATTCATCCTTGTGACAATGTGTTTACCAAGTGCTCAATAATTATTTATGGTTAGTGATACTATTTATTAACCATTTAATAGGCATTTAGTAAGTGTTAGGCACTAGGATTATAATAGTGAGTGAAACAGATTATGGCTTAAGTGCCACTAAAAAGTATAAGAATCTATGAAAGCAAAATACCTTATCTGGTGGTCATTCAGGGAAGTCTTCCCTGAGGAAGTGAATTTTGAGTTACAAAATCAATTTTATGTAAAACTTAAGTAAAAGGTGTGGGAACATGTCCAAAATCTTTAAGTGGAAAGAAACATGGCTCCCTTAAGGAACCTTGATATTAACACATTAAAAAATATTTTTTTCAAAATGCACCCTAGAAAATAAGCTTTATAATGGATTAACTCTGCACAAAGCCTCTCTCCTACCAGTTTGCTATATGAAAATTTGTATTAGTATAACAATGCATGTACAAGGAGTTTCTCTTTGGCTTTCTAATATTGTGCTATTTTGGTTTCCAAAAGGTATATGTGGGCAGATTTTGGGTACATTCATTCATATCTGAGGAGCCAACTTACTGCCATTTTCTCTCTTCAGTATCAGGATATAACCTGAAGTTTCTCTCATATGTCTTCTTAAGTTGTATGGGGCCCTTCCTTCTCATGTCACCTCACAGCAGCTACTTCGGAGTCCTGCTGTTATCCTTCCTTCCCACAAGCCCAACTCAGGACTCTGTGAGGCAGTAGGAATTGTTTAATATTGGTGGACTGGATGCATTCCAGGAATTTATCTTGCCATTTGATCAAAAGAATGATAAAAGATGAGAATCAGGTTATATTGTTGAAGTCCTAAGATAACCTGAATAAAAAAAGTAATTCAATACCTGGCAGACAGTAGACATTAAAATGAAGCCATTAATTTAATTATTAAATAAAACAATAAAAAGTCTTATAAAATACAATTGCCCTGTAACTTTACCTGTAATTCCAAAATATCCTGATAGTACATTGAGTGTCTAGTTCCTTGAATAACCAAAATACATGCTGTGACTCCCAATAATTGACAATCAAATGAATGTATGCATAGTCATGAAATGAGTTCACTCAAAAATGATATGCTGTCTCATCACTGTCTACTTTTATTTTGGAACACTTTAAAAAATTATAACTAATTATTTGTGTCTGTTTTCATATCTATCTCTTCTTCTAATCTGTAAATGTCATGAAGGCAGAGAACATATCCCAGTCCTCAGGTCAGTACAGGACAATAGTAATAATGATAATAATTGTCATTTATTGAGTCCTAACTATGTTTCAGGCACTCATCAAAGAAATTTTCATGTATAACACACTGCCTCCTAATGTGCTATATACTTTGATTCTAGGATCAGGTAAAGAGAATGAAGCACATTCCACCCCATCTCTCCATTAAATGCAGCTATGAAACCTAGGCAGAATTCATGGAGTAACTCTTTATGGACTCGGGGAAGTAAACAGTAGTAGGTCAACTAGGGAAGAAGACCAAAATTTCAGTTACAACTAAAAATGTACCACTGATTCTATATAATCTCTTCCAGAAAAGAGAAGGAGGCAGCGCTGCCTAAGTTATTTTGAGGCCAGCATAACGCTGCTACCAAAATTACACAAAGACAATACAAGAAAAAAAAAAAGACAATTACAGACCAATAAAAATATAGATATTAAGACTTAAACAGAACATTAGAAAATCAAATCCAACAATATATAAAGTGAATAACACACTATGACCAAGTGGAGTTCAGCCCTGGATGCCAAGCTGATCAATATTCAAAACTAAATGTAAACCATCTAACTGAGTGAACATACTAAAATACTAAAGAAGAAAAAAAGTCACATGACCATATAAGTTGATGGAGAGAAAATATTTGACAAAATTCAATATCTATTCATAATAAGAACTGGTAAGCTCAGTAAACTTGGATTAGAAGAGAGCTTCCTTATTTTAATAAAGAATATCTACAAAAAACTTACATCTCCAAAAAGATCATACTTAACAGTAAAATTTTCCCCAGTTTATTGGGAACAATGCAAGAATATTCAATTTCAACACTCTCATTTAATGTCATACATGTAGTCCTACCCTGTGCAATAAGGAAAGAAAAATAAATAAAAGACATAAAACTTAGAAAATATACCCATGCACAGATGATGTGATATTTACATAGAAAATCCCAAGTTATTAAAAAAAAATACTCCTAAAACTAATAAGTAAATTTCATAAGGTTTTAGGATACAAGTTCAACATACAATAATCAATTGTGCTTCTGTTTACTAGCAATGAACAATTGGAAACAGAAGTTAATAAATAATACCATTTACAATAGCCCCAGAAATAAAATGCTTAGGTAAAAGTCTAACAGAGGATGCATAGAATCTATATTCTGAAATACACAGAACAAGACAAAACAAACCTAATGAAATGAGTTTTTTAGTAGAGTGAAATAAATTAAGACATACTATGTTCATGAATTAGAAAACTCGACATAGTAAATATGTCATTTAAGCCCATATTGATGTACAAATTTAATGCAATTCAATTTAAAAAATCCTGCAAGATTTTTATGAATATGGGTAACCTTATTCTAAAATTTATATGAAAAACAAAGAATCTAGCATATCTACAATTTTTTAAATAAACAACAACAAACAAAGAAAATGGGAGGATTACCACCACATGATTCTACAATGTATTACACTGCAGCCAGTGTAGTATTGGTAAAAGGGAGGTATATAGATCAGTAGAACAGAAAAAGAGTCCAGAAATAAACTCACACTAATATGGCCAACTGATTTTTAACAAAAGTGCTAGGAAAATTCAATAAGTAAGGGATAATCTTTTCAACAAATAATGTAGGAAGAACTGAAATTGAAATGAAAAACAATGAACCTCAACCTAATTCTCATAACCTATGAGACATTCAATCTAAATGAATTATAGATCAAAAAACAGTAAATGTTAGTAGAAAACATAGGAGAAAAAGCTACACATGACATAAGCATGATCCATAAAAGCAAATATTGATAAACTGTACTTCATCAAAATTAAATATTTTACTCTGAGAAGGCACTGTTACAAGAATGGAAAGACAGGCTATACACTGGGAGAAAATGTTTATAAATTATATAATAAAAAAATGGATCTGTATCTGCATATATAAAAAACTCTCAAAATTCAACACTAATTGACAAACTAAACCTGAAGAGATAAAGACCCAGATTACCCAACTCAATATTGAAGGACAATAACAAAGTTGGAGGATTGAACTATTTGATTTTGAGATATACTATAAAGTAATAGTAATCAAGACTGTAGTATTGGTGAAAGAATGGACCCACATATCAATGAAACAGAATAGAGAGTCTATATAAACACAGTTAATATTTGATAAAAGAGCAAAGCAATACAACAGAGAACAGATATTCTTTTTAACACAAAGTGCTGGCACAACTGGATATCCACATGCAAAAAAAAAAGTAATCGAAGCATAGGTCTTACACCCTTTACAAGATTACTGCAAAATGTATCATACATAAACATAAAAGGCAACCAAAATGCCCTTCAACAGATGAATGGATAAACAAACTGTGGTTCATTCAGTCAATGGATTATTATTCAATACTAAAAAGAAATGAGTTGCCAAGCCATGAAAAGACACAGAGGAAACTTAAATGCATATTACTAATTAAATGAAGCAAATATGAGACGGGTACATTCTGTATGATTCCAACTACATGACATTCTGGAAAAGGCAAAACTCTGAGGTCAATAAAAAGATTAGTGGTTATCAGGGTTATCTAGTGAAGAGGGAGAGATGAATAGGCAGAACACAGAAGATTTTTAACACACTGAAAATATTCTGTATGGTTTCACAATGTCAGATATATGTCATTATATATTTGTCAAAAACCCAAAGAATGTACAACACCAAGAATGAACCCTAAGGTGTATTATGGACATTGGGTGATAATGCGGTGTCTTTGTAGGTTCATTAATAATAGATATGATTTAATACATGTAATAAATATACCACCATGGGGGGGTATTGATAGTGGGAGAGGTGGTATATGTGTGGGATATGTGGTACATGGGAACTCTCTATTCTTTCCATTCAATTTTTTTTCTGTGAATTTAAAACTGCTCTCAAAAATAAAGTTTATTAAAAACAAAAACAAAAACAAAAAACTCAACAGTAAAAAAAAAATAGAAAATAGAACAACCCAACTAAAAATGAGTAAAGGACTTGAACAGACTCTTCACCAAAGGGAATATATGGATAATAAATAAGTGCATGAAAAAATGTTCAATAACATTAGCCATTTGGTCAGTACAAATGAAACCATGACAAGTTTATCACTATACTTATTAGAATGGGGAAAAAATGACAATACCAAATACTAACATGAACAGAAAGCAACTCCCTCATACATTGTTGGTAGGAATGCAAAATGGCAGAGCCTCTCTAGAAAACAGCTTGGGAGTTCCAATAAATATACACATACTCTAGGACCCATTAATCCCACTCTTAGATATATTTGCCCTGGAAAAATGAAAACCTGTTTACACAAAAACCTGAGCAAGAATATAGTCAACATGGCTATTGAAAATCACCTAAAGATGGAAACAGTAAAATGTCCTTCAGTGAATAAATGAAAAAAAATATGGTACATCCAAGGATTGGAATACACTCGTATATAAAAAGAATGAACTATTGATGCAAACAACTTATATGAAACTCAAAGGCTGAATGCTGGATGAAAAGAAAAAGCTGGTCTCAAAAGGTTATGTATTGTATCATTCCATTTGTATAGTGTCCTCAAAAGTACAGGGTTATGAAAAAGATCAGTGGTTGTCAAGGGTTCATTGTGGGGGGAAGGTATGAATACAAAATGGGTAACAGCAAGTGTTTCTGGGTTATGGGACTGACTTCTATTCTATTCTTCATGGTTGTTATACATGTACTAAAAATTGTAGAACAATACACCAAAAGAAGTGTAATTTGCCATAGGTTAGTTTAAAAAATAAAATAAAAGTCTACAATTTTGATGAAATTATTATCATCATTTCATGATATAGAAACTGAAATGCAGTGAAGTGATTTTCCCAAGGGCACAGAACTAGTAAGCATTCGGGGTTAGGAAACAATCTGTTATAGTCAGACTCCATGACTTACACTCATGTAGTAGGAAAAAAGTTTCATAAATTGTTGTTGAATTACTGCATCAGTCAATGAAGGAAGTGATGAATCAATCAAATGTCTAATAACTTTGGAATAGGTTGTCAGCATGTTCATCTAGCTGGCAGTAATCCTCTCAAGGACCTCAGTTAAGTAAGTCAAAAGATCCAGGTCAAGCAAGACATATGGTCATTTCTAAAAATTCAAATCCTGATACAGTAGCAATAATAGTACTAGTAAAAGTAGAGAAAGTTTGGAGATCCCCAAACTTATTCTATGACTCCTACAGGCACCTGAAGCTCCCTTAAGCTCTGCCTGGGGGGATGTAGGAAGGTGCTACCAGAGCTCATACTTGTCAGTCATTCCCAGTCAGCAGTCAATGAAACATGTGAATTAAAATATGGAAGCTGCCCACAGATAGTTTTATGAGATATTGTTTTTAAATTAAAAAATATATATTCATATATGTGTATATATATGTGTATACACATATATATCATGCTATATGATTTGTTCCAGATCATAAGAAAAATATTTTCAAAAGATTCCATAAATCTAGATTGTTACGAAAAAGTGATAGAGCATTAACATAATTAAGTTCAAATTTTTTTTGACTATAGATTTTAAATCTATGAATAAAATGGGGAATCAAATCGAGTATATTAAAATGAATTTAATATTAATAAATTTTTATGGCTATCACTATATTTATTGGGTAAAAGGTAAAAACAGATAATTTCAATTGATACAAAAAAAGCTAATATAATTCTTTAAGCTAATCCAAGCATTCACATGAATCTTATTTAAAATACTCTTTCAATGTTAGCTCTAGAAATATTTCCAATAATATGATTAAGAACATCTCAAAAATAACATACATCATACATTGCTCCATAAACTTTCCACTTTTGTTTTCAAATGCTTCAATCTCATTCCTGCCTTCGTATTTGTTTCTAATTTCTGCATGACATTTTCTACATTCAAGTTATAGCTCAAGTGCCAACAAATGATGGGCTTTTTTTTTTTGGCTGCCAATATCAGAACTCTCAATTTGGCAAAATCTCCTACTATATCTTGATTGGTGACTGGGCTCCAAAGCACACAACGGAGGGAAAGATGAAAGCAACAAATACTCCTTTTCTCTGCTCCCTGATAGCCTGGGTATGGGCATTAAACCTAGATGGCAGCTAAGACTTTCAGTCTGAGGAAGTTACACAAAGTTGCAGGAATAATTAGAGATTATTTGCTGCAGTGCCAGTAGTGTAGAGATGGACTCAAGCATCCAATAGCCATGTTACCAATCAGCAGTGCCTCCTAGCCACAGACAGTCCTGCAGTGGGACTTAAGCAATATCTCCTGCTCTCTTGTCTCTTTCTGTCTTACCATTCTCCAGTCCCTGAGTAACCTATTAAAAGGATTCACCTCCCTATAACATTACTTAGAGGCTGCTTCCCCCTCCTCCTTGATCTCCTTCCAGATTTGTCTCTTTCTAGACTTATTTTATTTATATAATTGTGGATGATCAGTTTCTCTCCAGCTATCAGCAGCATAGTCTCTCCAATTAGACATCAACTTCAAGAGCAGAAAGCATAACTGTTTTGTTATTGTATATTACTAGCTTCCTACATGAGTGCCTAGCCCATAACAGACTCTAAATGAATACTTACTGAAGGATGGATAAGCAAGGGATTTCCCTTTGGCCTATCAGCTTATACTGTTAATAGCATTAATCAAATTAATCAAAACACTGTGATCCTTGAACAACAATAGATAGTAAAAGGAATAGAATAGAAGGCTAGAGGAACCACACAGATAAATAATTTTAGTTTCAATGAAAGACAGATTTCAAATACTGGTGGCATGCTAAACTACACTTTTGGAAAAATAAAATTTAGTTATATTACATCCAAGAGTACATAAAAATAAAATCATAAACAGAAAGAAACAGACTGCTACTCAACTAATCTCAGGGAAACCAAAAACAAAAGGAAAAGAAAAAAATATACATTAAGTGACTGGCAGATTTGACTAGCAAAAAAGAAAAGACATTGTATATAAAAAATACAAAAATTAAGGATAATGAAAATTTGGTAACTTAGTTGCAGAATATTTGAAAGTAAAATAAAAGCAAGGATAGTATCATATGCTTGCAAATTCATAGCAAATAGGTTAACGAAATTATTTAGTAAGAGTCAATGCACAAAGACATAAAAGAAATTGATTACAGATAAATAGATAAATAGAACATACCTACTCCAGTTATCAAAGAACTAAATGAGGTATTGTATGTGTTATATTTAGTAAAGTTAGAAAATTATATTATGACATTAAATTTAGCCATAACAACTGCTTTTTGTGTGAATCAAAGATTTCTTTTTAAATACTGACATCTCTGGGGCATCTGATTGACTCAGTCGGTAGAGCGTGCGATTCGATCTCAGAGTTACAGGTTTGAGCCCCATGTTGCGTGTAGAGATTACTTAAAAAAATAAAATCTTAAAATACTGACATCTCCGTGTATTCCAAACTATTCATACCATGCATTATCAGTTCCCTTTTTTGAATGGAAACTTGAAAAAAAAAGTAAAGCCAATATTTTTGAACAACCTTTAACTATTAGTTATTACAATTGTTATTATAATAACTTAATTACAAGGAAATAATCATAGATATATGCAAGATTTTTATATAATTTACTATGTTGCACAGTTATATCTTTATACTAGTGAAAAGTAAAACACAGGTAGATAGCAAAATAGTAACTAAATTAAGATATTTTCATAAAAGAAATATGAAATCACTAAAATGTCACACACCTTAAACACTATTCCTTTCTGAAGGGAAATATTACTTAATATATTATTAAGAGCAAAAATATAATTTAAAGAAAATACATATTAAAATTAAAAATAAAAATAAATACCTGTATCAGTTATGTAGGTAGGAATAGAAAGATATTGATAAATAGATGATTGATAGATGAAATAAAATTAAAATAAGGATGTTGGAGAACAATAATGAATTCACGAGAGAAATGGAATCTTAGGAAACATATGTTAAAAATTAATCTGGTAGGGCGCCTGGGTGGCTCAGTTGGTTAAGCGACTGCCTTCGGCTCAGGTCATGATCCTGGAGTCCCGGGATCAAGTCCCGCATCGGGCTCCCTGCTCGGCGGGGTGTCTGCTTCTCCCTTGGACCCTCCCCCCTCTCATGCTCTCTCTCTCTATCTCATTCTCTCTCTCAAATAAATAAATAAAATCTTTAAAAAAAATTAATCTGGTATATTAAACTGTGCTCAGTATGAATAATGATACTTTGTTGTTTTTTTTTACATTTTCTACTTGATGTGTATTTTCTACTTTCTCTTCAATGAACAAATATTACTTTTTAATGAAAAATAAATTAACAATACAAAAAACAAAAATGGGGCAAGATAGGACAATTAAAAATATAATAATTGATAGTATGTGAATGAACACTTTTCTTGGAAGTGTGTTCAAGGAATAAATGTGATTGTCTGGGATGATGGACTGGAGGGTGTTGAGGGGTGGAAGCTGCAAAGGAGAATTTTCCAATCTGTTTCACTATTCTCTCCTCTTTGAAATTAAAAAAAAAATATGTACAGAGGTTCTTCTTATTTTATCGGTGATATGCAAATTTCTGTTCTGATAGATTTTAAAGATTATAAAAGGTACTAATAAAAAAAGAAAAGAAATAAACAGATGGCCTATGTTCCTGCTCCTTAGATGGTTTGAACTGTGTAAATATGCTGTGATTTATCCTACTTTGAAAAGTCATGGCAATTGAGTGTAGATTAAGAAGACTCGTAGCTTATTCAATTAACTGTCAATTTTCACACATTCTTCAATCAGATGCTAAAATGACTAACTCTTAATTTGATTCTTTACCCAGTATGTTCTTAACTTTTGTATTCTTAAAAATAATTGTCAGTCACTACAAGAATTCGATGCAGGGGTCGTTCCTAACTGGGCAAAACATGGAATTAATCCATGTCTACTACCTCTTCCAGCCTCTGTGGTCTCCCGAGATTTAGTCTGGCTCACATGGTGGCAAGGGTGGAGGCAGCCTTCTCAAAGGCGAGCATACCAAAGCAGAAGGAAAGTTTGTTTTTATTTTTTTAGTCATCTCAAGAACAATATTAACAAGTACCAACTAATTGGACAAGATATTGTAGTGCTATAATTGAAGGATGGTTTCAATCTTAGCTACATTAGAGTTGGCTTCATTCACCATCTTTTATCTTGCTTTCTGACCTCTTTTTCTTCCTCTGTCCCACTTCCCCCCTTATCTCCTTGTTTTTCCCTCCATTCTTCCTCCCTTTTCCTTTCTCTTTCTCTCCCTCTCCCTCCATCTTATTCCTCGTCCTCTTCTTTCTTCTCTATCTTCAGTGGTGTCCACGGCTATCACTTCTTATCATGACACACAAAAATTGCTATATCTTTAAAATAGCTTTTGTGGTTAAACTCACTGATTTGAGGAATTCTTAATCTCAGGAAAGAAACTGAGTGTTACTGGAGTGGTTGGGGGTGGGAGGGATGGGGTGGCTGGGTGATAGACATTGGGGAGGGTATGTGCTACGGTGAGCGCTGTGAATTGTGCAAGACTGTTGAATCACAGTTCTGTACTTCTGAAACAAATAACGCAACATATTTTAAGAAAAAAGAAAAAGAAGAAGATAACAGGAGAGGAAGAAAAGGGGAGTATGTCAGAGGGGGAGACGAACCATGAGAGATGATGGACTCTGAAAAACAAACTGAGGGTTCTAGAGGGGAGGGGGGTAGGGGGATGGGTTAGCCTGGTGATGGGTATTGAGGAGGGCACATTCTGCATGGAGCACTGGGTGTTATGAACAAACAATGAATCATGGAACACTGCACCAAAAACTAATGATGTAATATATGGTGATTAACATAACAATAAAAAATTAAAAAAAAATAGCTTTTGTGGTTAATACTGTTTGTTCAATTAGGGTGAGAATATTAAATACACATTTGCTGGGGGACCCAATTTAATTATATTCATTATGTTATCAATGTTCTCTTTTTGTAATTTATTAGGTACATAAATTATACATACATAAAAAAGGAGGAAAAAAATCCCTTTCTAATGACAAAATGCCAGAAAATAAATATCTATGAAATACAAATTTTGAAAATCATGAATGAAAGCTAAAACTGGTAAGTGAATGTTTGATTAGAAACAGATTATTTACAGGGCCTCCAAGTATTTTCTCATAAATTGCTTATTAATTACAAAAAAAAAGAGATAATTCTATAGCGGAGAGACCTTGCCATTGTCACCTTAATCAAGTGATCAAAATTAGCACCACCAACATTGGTCCAAATCACCATCCTGTCACCTCTGATACAATGCTCTAAGAAAGACAACCCACCCTGTAGTATTCCTGCCAAAAATATATAACCTGAATTTATTCATTAGAAAACACCACATCAACCCCAAACGAGGGGATTCTGTAGAATAAATGATCTGCACTGTTTTTTAAAAAGTCAAGATCAAAGAAGATAAAGAAGGACTGAAGAATTGTTTCAGAAACAGAAAACAATAAATTGGACACAAAAATTACATGCAATGCTTGATCCTAGATTGGATCCTGGAAATAAAAATATCTATAAAAGGACCTTTTTAAAATAATTAATAAAACGAGTATGGACTGTGAGTTAGATAACCAAATTTTATCAATGTTAAATTTTCTGATTGTGATCCTTGTTTTGTGGTATGTAAAATGATGGACAATTTATAGCGGTATTTTTTACTATTCTTACAATGTTTATATGTTTGATATTGCAATGTAATAAAAATTATTACAAAAATGACATTTGTAGTCTTGTTTTTCTAAGGAAAATGATGGCTTACCTTTAAAATTATTGCTTTCTAGTACCAGAAAATATTTGTTTATAGATAGCAGATATCTTAAATAGATATTACCTTTAAAAACAATCACAATAAATAAATAAATAAATAAATAGCATTATTTTTCTGTTAATCCTAAAAATTTAGTTGAGAACCTTAACAAACCAAGTCTCAGTAAATAACACAATTTAATGATTATGCTATCATCTCTTCCCAAATGAATTTCCTAACAAAAACGATGTCATTTTAGTAATCAAACAACTTTAAATTCAGACAGAATGTTCTAGCACTTTAACTTACCTAATTTGATTTTAAAAGATAAATATATTCATAAAAATCCATACCAGTTCTTGTAGCTTGTAGGAATTTAAAATAAGAATTGAACTCTTTACTTAATTATAAATCTTGATTATTATAATTGGAATTTCTTTTCTTCAAGAAAATAGGTTAGGATTTCAGGAGATACACATTTTAAAAGCAACTGTATAGTTTAAATGAAAAGAGAATTATTCTTCCTTCACCTAGAATGTAAGAAAGTGCATTTATACTTTTTGATTCCAAAGTTTGAAGCTAAAAAGAAAAATCAAATTTTTGTGGGTGATCTTGAGATATAAAAAGCCATGGTTTTCTAATTTAAGCACTAAAAGGAGTCTCATTTTCCTGGAGGTAGCCAAAGTTATTTAAGGCTTTTTATACTCATCACTGAAGCCAAAGGAGTGCCTCCACGTGAGGGAAAATGGATAAGAAAAGGTGTCTGTTCCACGAAAGAAATGGCAAAAATAGATTTAGTCCACAGAGAAAGCTGTGGGCAAAGGCCCAGTGTTAAATAGAATAAAACGGATTTCCATGAGAGGTTTTGGAAGAGAAAATCAAACTTACTTTTTTTTTTCTTCATGTCATTAGCTGCTGGACTTCAGGCCTACATATTATTTTAACTACTGCATTAACACTCTTACGTAGTCTTTTCTAACTAATCAAAACAAAACAAAACAAAAAATACGAAGTTATATGGGATCAGTTTTTAAGTCAGGGCCAGCTTCAGATATATCCAATTGCTGCAGTGGCAGAGGATACTGCACTTAGGTCCAATGCTTGATTTAATACTGCAATCTCATTGTTTAGAACTTCTTAATATTTTATGAAAAATGGGCACTGCTCTGTCATTTTGCACTGTGATGCACAAATTATGTCGCTGGTCCTGATTTTTATCCCTTTGTCCCTTATATCATCAACTGTGTCTAGCATTTTCAGTCTTAATCCTGTGAACAGATATTTCATTTATTATCAGATAGGTACTTTGTCTACATTAAATTGTAATGAGACAATTTTTCATCTTTAACTTTATAAATTTGGCACTTAGCATTTAAAAATTGATTTTCTCCTTAGATTTTTGTGTTGACTTGCTCATTTTTTCTAACCTTTTGTTTTCTCAGGGCAGGGAATTAGCTTCCTGGAAGAATAAAGAAAATAAAGGGAAAAAAAATCTGAGAACAAAGAAAAAAAAATCAAATGTAAACCTGACAGTGGAGGCATTTACTTTAAAGAAGAATGCATATTGGAGGAGAAAACCAAGGATCACGGAATATTCACCCCCAGAACTACAATCTAATAAAATATTACTGAAGCAACCTAACCCTTTATAGGACTTCAGATACTTGGGGATGAACTGGGTTGTGAGGATACAGAATATTGGAGAGAACTACAAATGATTCCCTAACCCTCAGAATAAAGACTTTTTAATTCTTGTAAGATGGTACACATGCTCATATGGAGATGCTCATAAGGACTGAATTCAGTCACAGAGTTACTTTGAGTTACTGGTGACATCACTGATCTTAGCCTAGCTCCCAATATTAGACATAGGCCTAGAAGTGCCCATGATGTCTTTATCACCTCTGCCTATCTTAATGTAGATTTCCCACATCGTTTGAGATTACTATTGTCAAAGAGGATATTACATTTCTACGTAACTTGAAAATCATTATATGTAAGGGAAAATTATCAGAGAAAGATAGCTCAGTCAAAAGTATTCAATTAAAGCTAGCATATCAGGCTTTGCTGTTAATACAAAGTACAGTGGAAACAAATAAATGGACACATGTAATAAATTTCCACAATGCAATTTTTTGTGTGTGATTGTATGTATTTGGTTTGTATGTGTGTGCATATATATATATATATAAAACATTTATATATATATATAAAATGGTATGTATATATGTAATTGCTTTTTTATGGTCAAAGAAACCTCCAAATAGTTTATGTGTTACGGAGTAAGATGGAAGAGCTCTAACAATGCAGCTAATTTCAGACTACGAACAGAAAATGCACATTTCTTTGGAATTTAAACTTTACAAATATATTATTTTATGGAATATTTTTATAAAGTAGTAAATTTGCTTAAAAGGTTCATATAACTATGAGGATTAAAAGATTTCGATTTCTTAAATTTAATAAGAATTCTGTTATGTCAAAGAGTTTTAGCGGAGGGTTTCTTGCACAATCACAAGTAGTTTGCCCTTGTAGGACAATAGATGTTGAGGAAGATCACTTTCTAAAGAGACAAGCATTTTGTATCCTCTTTAATTGATTAAAAGTACTACTTAGGAGATTGTTTAAAAATAAATAAACAGGAAAGACAGTTATCTGTGTATCGCCTTCCTAGACTTTCTTGATACTTAGCCATCAAGACCTTTTGAGTGTTTAAAAATATTACTTGGTTATAATACTCTCTATCTAGGTACACTAAGTTAGAGAAAGACAAATACCATATGACTTCACTCATGTGGAATTTAAGAAAGAAAACAAACGAACATGGGGAGAAAAAAGAGACGAACGCCAAGAAACAGATTCTTTTTTTTTTTTTAAGATTTTATTTATTTACTTGAGAGAGAGAGAGAGAGTGGGGGGGGAGGGGCACGGCGGGAGGCGCTGAGTGTGGTGGCGCTTGATGTGGGGCTTGATATCAGGGCCAAAGCTGAAACCAAGAGTCAGACACTTAACCAACTGCGCCACCCAGGCACCCCTGGAATCAGACTCTTAGATATAGAGAACAAACTGATGGTTACCAGAGGGGAGGTGGGTGGGGGGATTAAATAGGTGATGGGGATTAAGGAGGGCACTTGTGATGAGCACTGGGTGTTGTATGTAAGTGATGAATCACTAAAATTCTACTCCTGAAACTAATATTACATTGTATGTTAACTAACTGGACTTTAAATAAAAACTTGGAAGAAAAAAAATAAAGTACAACTGCAAGAAGGCAAAATACATATTTATATTGCTTGGTTCTGCATTTTGCAACACTGAGCTTGGATTACTGTTTATTTTCATTTTCCATTTACTATTTCAATGTTATGCATACCTTCCACCCACCCAACATAGCAGGCATCCAGGTTAAATCTCTTAATGAAAATAATTTTAATATATACATATATCTATCTTTTAATGAACAAAATACAGAATATTTTAGCGATAACAAGAGGCAGGCATGCTCATTTTCAATTTATGTCACTAGCACAATAAAAAACAATTAAAAATATGAATCAATTCCTCCAGCCTAGAAACTCGATTTGTCACATTTCACATAAAAAAGGTAATACACTACCAAGGCCCACTCACCTCTAGCTCTAATGGTGATATCATTTCCCAGCATAGTTGTGCAATCTTCCAAGAAAAATAATAAGTATTAGCCCCCCAAATCATATATGCATTCAGTCACATATAAGTTATTCACTTGTAGTTTACATGATTAGATAGCTTGTAAAAAAGAGTTAACATACTTGTCATGTGTAATTATATAGGCGAGCATGAAGTCAAGAAAACTTCAAACTTTCTCTCGGATATCAGCATCACCAAAACAATGATGTAGAGGAAGTCGTTCAGAGCCAGACATTGCCCCATCAATCAGCTTGCAGTCAGGAGAAAAACTGACTTTGTCATGATATGGTTCTTAAAGAAAAAGTAATAAATTCTATACAAATGGCAAGCAAGCAGCGTGGCTAATTTATTCATTATCCACCCTAGAAAAAATAATTAAGTCATGCTTTCTTTCCTGGTGCTTCATTATGGTTTAGTGTGCCCTACCCCCTTCTCCCATCTTTTTTTTTTTTTTTTTGGAGCCGTCAGTGAGAACGCTTATTAAAATAAATTAGCTGCAAAACTTTTAACTCTGTCTTAAAGAAGAAACTAATCCACTTTTCTAGGGGAAGTAACATTGATTAAATAAACCCAGTTCCATGCAGAGCAGATTAATTCCTTTAGCCACAGTTTCCAACCTTAAATGATGTTGTATCTGTATTAGTTTGAACCGTGTGTAATAAGCTGTAAATTTATAATAGGTATTAACCTCGTTTAGTGTGTCTTTGTCTCTTACAGCTGAAATTCCTGATTAAAAAAAAGGGTAAATATGAATGTTAAAAATGTATGTATTCAGTGGAACAGTCATGTATATGATATACGTTTATTTAATGAACTTACTTTTTTACACAACCTACACTGATAAATCCTAAAAAAAGAATTTCAGATATTTGTGAGACTCCATGTTGTGATCCATATTTAAATCAAACTTTCTCAGAAAATCCAGTAGGTAACATTACAAAATTTGGACAAAATGATAATGGCTTTTTCCTTTTGAAACGTGAGATTTTTTAGTTGTGTGTGTTGATTGCATCAATATCTACCAAAATGTATTTCCATTTTCTCATAATTTGAAAAAAGCAAAAGGGTGGCTTATTTGCATTTATGTCTGCCCACAATCCCTTCTGTACATGCATGCTGTTCTCCATAGGAGATAAAATTTATTGCTTCACTCTTTGAATTTGAGTTTTCCCTGTAATTCTCTTTTACCAATAGAATGTAATGGGAGTGGCACTACATAATTTCTAGACCAAGGAAGTTTCTGTTTTTACCTTCCTGGGATCTAGCCTCCATATAAAGAAGCTTGGGCTGGACTCCTAAATGAGTTAGTCCTGGTCTAGAAGTTTACACATGGAAGTCTCTAGCCATGCTATTCACTACAGCTGAGGGTGAAGCCCACCTGTGGGTGAAACCAGTCTGCATAGTTAGCCCCAGTTGAATACCTAAGTGGAGGAAGTTGTGTATGTGATCCTAACCAACATCATGTGGAACAAAGGAGCTGAGTAGGCAAACTACAGAATAACACCTAATGTACTTCTACTCAGCCACTAATCTGGGAGACGGTTTGTAAAGAAGCAATAGATAACTGATAATGGCAATTTCTTGTTTAAAATATGAAAAACAAGAAGGAAATGCATCCTTTTGCCATCACTAATATTCTACAGTTAAACCGTATTTAAGATTTTAACTTTCCAGAATTATTCATTCTCCCTTTCCTCTAAACTCCCATTTTGGATATTGACTCCCTGTCTATACTTAAAGAATTTCACTAATCAGTTTCATTATCAACCTAATAGCAAGACTTCAGACATTAGGGGCGCCTGAGTGGCTCAGTTGGTTAAGCGTCTGACTCTTGATTTCGGCTCAGGTTATGATCTCAGGATGCTGAGATCGAGACCCGAGTAGGGCTTGGCACTCAGTGCAGAGTCCGCTTAAGATTCTCTCTCTCTCCCGCTCTTTCTGCTCCCCCCCCCCGGCTGGTGCTCTCTATTTCTCTCTACAATAAGTAAACAAAATCTTTAAAAAAAAGTTTCAGACATTAACAATTTCTGGTCTCAGAACATACCAATATTATGGGTTATAGTTCTAACCTTCATTGTATTAGGCCCAAAGGGATATTCTGAGGAGAAATGTGTTTCACAGTAAGGAGTATTGGCAATGGAAAAGTACATGTGTTCGTTTGTGAAGGGATAAAAGTGGTTCAAAGTTGTATATTTAAAAGATGCACAAACCATCCTTTACTCTGACCTCCAGAGTGATGTGTATAATTTGCAATTTAACCATTGTACCTCTGTGTTTCAAGCTGTTTCATAACTCACTATGTATTTGTGATAAGGCTGCCCTCCACAGCGTGACATGCAAGGTCCTCTTAATCTCTCCCATACACGTTCCTCTAGCATCATCTCTTTCTACTTTCTATCTTATATTCCATCAATTCTGATGGATCTAGGTAGCCTACCTAGACAAATGAATGTTGCTTCTTTGCTTTTGTTTAACTTATTCTATTTGGAATGCTCCTTCTTTCCTTCTTTAACTGCCTAAATTTTACTAATGCCTTAAGACTCAGTTCAGGCATTGCCCCTTCTCCACAGCTTCCATGACACCCATATCCCTCAGTCTGACCCTCCTCCTGTATATGGACAGCACACAGTGCATACATTTCCCACAGCACTTATCACAGTGTTAAAATTATGTGCTCACTTGCCATTCTCTCTTATTTTTAGGAGAAAAAATAAATGGCATGAAATGGAATGAAAATTCAGGATAAGGTCGTTCTATATAACCAAGCAACAAAAGTCAGGTAATATAACATTTCCCTAAAGCATTTGTTATCCGATATGCATAACTTTCTTTAACTTTTCTATTAAATTTTAAGTAACATAACTATAGTGTTAATGCCCTAACTTTGGCAAATTTCAATTTCTTGCCAGTTCACTAATGGCTCATTTTGAATACCAGTTAATATTGATATAGTTATTTAGAAAAATAAAGGTGCTTTTCTATTTTTCAAGATCTTGGGTTGGGATAGAATGTGGTGTTTGACTTCTCAGTTTACATCTGTAATGGATTATTGACACTTGTTCATTGACAATGAGAGACTGTTGAAAACTGATTCCTAAAGATCCAATTATTGATCTTTACTATCCTAAATAGCCATGTATCTATTAATGGGATATGGTTCTACAATTAAGATATATATAGAAGGGTTGGGAGATATTGACAAAAGCAAATAGGCATTGGTTATTTAAGCAGTTTTAATACTACTGTCTGGTCAATCATAATATACACTTTGCTGACACCGAAATCAAAAGATTATGTCATGAATTCATCATTTTACAGAGCAATTTCAGCTCTGAATTTCTGGTGTAAAATGACAAATTGAACTCATATATTCAGTTTGGTTTTGATCTGAAACCCCAAAAACACTATTGTCAAAGGATCTAATTAAAATGTGTGTGTGCGTGTGCTCACGTGTGTGTGTGGAGAGGGCATCAGAAGAATGAAGAGGATAGGAAAGGATATCACAGCAAAACTTTTGAACTCTGCAAAACAGATGGTTGAACGGTAAATGATTTAGTACAACCCAGAAAGTTAAATCCCCATCCAGCACAAGAGAATATTGAAAAAGAACCTAAGTGACAGAGTAAAGTCCTCAAAATGCTTCGGAACTCACATACCATATACCCATGGCAACAGGAGTGGAGTGGTAAGTGTTAAAACAAAGACTGGCTAAGTGCTACTTGGAAAATGTTTAGGGCTCCTCATGCCTTTCCCACCATCATGGAACTGGGCCATTTCTCCATTCCTTCCTCTCCCACACTCCTAGTGTGGACCTTTATCCCTGGAGATGTAAAATAAAGGGTCTCTTCTGGGAAACACTGAACACATATTATTTTCTGTCATTACTTTGTCTTTACCGTAAGTTTGATTAAACTTTTGCTCTCTCTTCCATGATCTTCTCTGTTGGGTAACCCAAAGAGAGCCCCAGAGAAATTTTTGTTTTGTCTTCTCCTGAGGGCTAGGTATGGCTCATGGGGATATCAGAGTCAGAAAACAGATGGTATCTGACTCCCACTGTGCTATTGGACATCCAGTTCATGGCCAACACTGCAGCCCTCTCACATGTCCCAATTAGGATGAGCCCTATGTCTCGAATAACTCATGCTTTTCCCACTGAATTATGCAGAAACGACCCCTATAAGCTTTCAGAACCCTTGGAATGTGTGCCAGAGACTCCATTCAACTCATGTTCACTGGGAGCTTTCAATCATTATCAACAATATTAAACTTTCCTTGAATAGGGAGGTACATGTTTGGTACTTAGTTTTACAAAACTAAACTATGTGGTTGGAAGCATACTTGCATGATAGATACAACTTAAAAGAAAGTCAGGGAGAACGATTAACATAAAAAGATAGTAAAAATGTAATCAGGAGAATAGAGGAATGCTAAGAAGCTAACAGTTTCCTACTTTTTAAAATCTTGATTGTAAAGATATAAGCATATTTATTATTATCATCCTTTAAACTATATATAAGTGGTATATACTCTTCTGCATGATAGAGTTTGCAATAAAAGCATAGTTCCCATTTCTTATGAATCAAAAAAGTACATATTTCTTGAACATTATGTCTAAGCATTATATTATTAATAAGCTCGATTATGTTTTCATAAAAGATTAAAACATTAATGAAACATTAAATTGCTAACACTTGGATCTGAATTTTACAATAAAAATATAATAACAAATTTTTCTCTCATGCTTTTCTCCTTGTGAAGGTGATTGTAGGCTTTCTTTTAAGAGTTTAGAATTTAGGGGTGCCTGGGTTGTTCAGTAGGTTAAGCGTCTGCCTTTGGCTCAGGTCATGATCTCATGGGTCATGAGATCTAGCCCTGCATTAGGAAGGGAGTTTGCTTCTTCCTCTCCCTCTGCCCCTCCCTTCTGCTCATGTGTTCTCTTTCTCTCCCTGCTCTCTTGCAAATAAATAAATAAAAACTTTAAAAAAAGAGTTTATAATTTGTTCAGAGTTATGAATAAAGCATTCTGAATGCCACGCAAATGCCTGTTTGGAAAGTGACTATAAATAGGAGTTTTGTAAATCAAAACTATTTGTCCCTAGAAATAGTTTTATGAAAGGAAGTTGATTTTTTTAAATTTTTATTTTTATGTAGATTTTGTCAAAATAAACTTAATCTCATAATTGTTTTATGCTTACAGAAAATCTATAAAGATAGCACAGAGAATTCCCATATATTCACACCCAATTTATCCTGTTACTAACATCTAACTTCAGTATGGTACATTTATCATAATTAACGAACCATTATTGCTATATTATTATAAATTAATGTACATATTCTTTCAGATTTCTGTAGTTCTTACCTAATGTCATTTTTGTCTATTCCAAAATACCATATTACATTTAGCTATCATGTCTACTTAGAGTCCCCTGAGCTGTAATAGTTTCTCGGACCTTCCTGGTTTTCAATGACCTTGATAGTTTTTAAGGGTACTTGTTAAGTATTTTGTAGGATGGCCCTCCATTGGGATTTTTCTTATGTTTGTCTTATGTCTTTTGTTTGTTTTTTGTTTTGTTTTGTTTTTGTTTCTGTTTTGGAAGAAGACAAATTGAGATAAAGGGCCATTCCTTTCAGTTCATATCAAGGGTGTATATTATCAACATAATTTACCACTATTGATGTCAACCCCCATCACCTAGTTGAGGTCATGCTAGTTTTTTTTCCCCCCTCTCTTCAGTCTGTAATTCTTGGAAGGAAATTGCTATGTGAAGCACATACTTAGGGAGTAGGGAGTCATTCTCTATTTCCTTGAGCACAGAGTATCTGCATAAACAATTTGGAATACTTCTGCACAGTAGATTTGCCTATTCTTTTTAAATCCAACCATTTATTTCTATCATGCTATATATTTTATACTTTGGGTTATAATCCAATATCCTTTATTTTGTTATCCACTGGGAGTTCTTTTGGTTGGTATTGTGTCTCTTTTACATAGCACCCTTATGTTTTTGTTGAGTACTTCCTTTCTTCCATCTTTTAGCACTAGAAGACCTTCCAGTAACATCTTATATAATTCCTGCCCTAGTCCTAGTATCAGTTATTTTTCCAAGGATTCCTGGTTCCTTGTATTAAAGAATGGTATTAGAAACAAAGGTCTGAGCACTACGTGTGCTCATTGCTACTGGAGTATCCGTAGGTACCCTAAGCTTACACAGCAGGGAAATATATGTGGGTATACTAACATATGCATATATGCCTGTCTATAAATGTTTTAATATACTCCCATCTTTATCTATATTAAACTAATCATGAGTTCATACTAATTTCTCCAACTCTAAGTCCATAAACTCATGGAACAGTTTAGTCTTCCTTCCCTTACTTATCTGTAAACTCCTACTCTAACAGTGATAAACCTGGTTCTCATCAGCATCATCCATTTACTCACGTTCTTAATCCCATATGTGTATGTGTATTTTGATCTCAATTTGTTAACCCATATTCTCATGGAAAAGAACTTGATCAGCTAGAATACAGTTCATATGTATAGTTTGTTGTTTTTGCTGTTAGTCTTAAAGATTTCACTAATCTCCCAAAGTGATAGTTACATTTTTGACCAAGCAACAAATGCTTAATCTTTAATGGAAATAATCCCTAATGTAGTATCTAGACATTCAGTCAGCTTTAAAGGATTAGCATACAGGGAAAAGTTTTATAAGTATAAAGAGTGCAAAAGGTTAGTAGGTTTGGTGAGAAAATTTGAGGGTCTCAAGAAAGAGATAGTTCTCTAGACCAGAAGAGTTCTATGTGAGGAGCAATGCTGCTTTAAGATCTTAGTACACTGTCAGGTTTCAAAGTAAATATTTTCATAACAGGAAAAAAAATCTAATAATGTAAATTTGGTTTAATTAGTAAAGTTTTCTAAGGGTTACTTGACATAAGTAAAATTATGTGTAGGTAACTAAATTAGTATAAGTTTATGTTTGTAAAACATAAACAGGAGAACCAAGTTTTTACAGTGGGAATGTCTTTCTCACTCATCTGAAATTCCTTTCATCAAGAATGTAAAAAAAATAAAGATAAAAAAATAACATTTTAGAATATATTTTATAATAATATGTCTGCTTATCATTTTTTAAATTTAATTAGGCAAAGAAGTCAATTTGTTAGCAAAATAAGTTTAGAGTCCCCACAAAAGGGATTATCATAAACTTCTTTCTTCTACTTTCCACTTCAACCCCCAACCTTAATCACTGTTGCATCTATTTCATTTAAAAGTAAATCATGAAAAAAAAGTAATGTCTTGAGAAGCCGATATGCTGAATAAGAGGTAAAACTGAAAGGAGAACAAGAGTGTATCAACTTTCCTTTTATTACCACCAGAATATTTTGGAATTACATAAAGTACCAAAACTGATCCTATAATTTGGTCTCACAAGTTTGCTTTTGACATTTGAAGAGAATTCAAAAAGGGAATGACAAAAAGCCTTTAAGCATCAATTAAAAAGTAAAAAGGACTCATTTGAATAATGTAATCATACAATTAACTAATTAAAAATAAGCTGATGAATATAGATACTGACAGTTTCAAGGCAAAAAAAAAAAACCCAAAAAACAAAAACCTTAGTCACTTCTGTTCACTGTTAAATATTCCTCCCATCGAATTCTAAATTTTTACTCCCTATAAATAAACATTTCCCTTTCTCTCTCTTCTACCTGTCTCTCTCATATAAATGATTTGTAACTGTATTTAAATGAGAAATCTTACAAATATAAATAATAAAGGATATTTAGTTACAAATTTAGAAAATCATCTTAATCAATATCTGAACTTTGGAAAAAATGGTAATTCCCATGGTTGTCAGGTACGTTGTATTAGAGTTCTGTAAACCTGGGGCTATGTCTTGTGCATATTTGCAGTTTAGCTAACATTTTATATAGTAAGAATTCAATATCGGTTATTTGATTGAAATATTTATTTAACAAAGTGCTAATTTGAACATACATCTAACATTCTTTCACTTAGCTAAGAATCAAATGTAAATCTGGATGGAAAACTACTTAGCATTACAAATGGTATAGCAATAGTTTTAATGCATATACATAGTTATATGAAAAATTTAAAAAAGTTGACAATTCAGAAATATTTATAAATATTTCCTAAAAATTCCAACATATTAAATATGTAATTCTAGTCAGTGCTAGAACTCAGTAATATTCTTACATTTTGTGTTTTGACAATTATAACACACACAAAAAAGAGAAAGCTATAAATAAGAGGTAGAGTACTTTAGGTTTAAGGAAATTAAACCTGGACAACTTGATGAAAGTAGAGCAATTTGTTTTTCTGTAAAATAAAATATTATTTCTTTCTGCTCTAGAGGAGTAAATGGAGAAATTAACTCACATAAAGAGAAATTGTACTGCACAAAGAAAGATATAAGCTGATGATTACAGATACCTAATACATTAAAGGTGTATATCTTTTGGAACAAACAAGTAAAAGACAAATGGAGATGTTAACATACAGTTGAGTAGAACAGAGAAAAGTAAAAACCTTATGTTTTTAAGATGAAGATGCCATTCATCAATATTTCTTTGTCTTTTTGGGAAACAATCCTCCAAACTGACTTATGCATGGATATTCCCAGGAAAAAAAGCATCATGTAGAGCCCACCCTTGCAAGCTTCAGTCCCAGCTATGAGGACTAATTCAGTTCACAGCCTGCAATGGGTTCCCAGGAGAACCAAGTTTTTACAGAAAAAACAGCCTTTGTTCTCCTGGTAAGGGTGCTGAGAGTCAATCTTCTCTTGCCCTTCCTCTTCATCTGTAAAATGGGAGAACTAAACATGGTTCATCACCCTTCCTGGGATTCTTCATAGAAATAATTTTGAAAAGCTAAACAGTACAGCAGAGATGTAGAGGGTATTATAAGGATTGGTGTCCACATGTTGACTCTGATCACTTTTGCTTTTAAATACAATTATATCTCTCTGCTGTACATTTTACTTTTTCGTTGTTGTTGTTAAATACACATCAATTCATATTGATGAAAACTTTGTAAATGAGTTATACATCTGGAATATATCTCAGCAATAATCAAATTTAAACTCTCACATTTTACAGTTTAAAGCCAAGAGACCAAATGATTTGTATAAAGCCAAATAGCAGTTTAGAAGCAGCTTAAGAATGAAAACTTGGTCTTCCTAACTTCTTCTTTTTAAAAAAAAGATTTTTATTTTATTTTATTTATTTTATTTTTTTTATTATGTTCTGTTAATCACCATACATTACATCATTAGTTTTTGATGTAGTGTTCCATGATTCATTGTTTGTGTATAACACCCAGTGCTCCATTCAGTTCATGCCCTCTTTAATACCCATCACCAGGCTAAGCCATCCCCCCAACCCTCTCCCCTCAAGAACCCTCAGCCTCTTTCTCCATAGTCTCTCATGGTTCGTCTCCCCCTCCAGTTTCCCCCCCTTCATTCTTCCCTTCCTACTATCTTCTTCTTCTTCTTCTTTTTTTTTTTAACATATAGTGTATTATTTGTTTCAGAGATACAGGTCTGTGATTCAACAGTCTTACACAATTCACAGCGTTCACCATAGCACATACCCTCCCCAATGTCTATCACCCAGCCACCCCATCCCACCCAACCCCCCCACTCCAGCAACCTTCAGTTTGTTTCCTGAGATTAAGACTTCCTCATATCAGTGAGATCATATGATACATGTCTTTCTCTGATTGACTTATTTCGCTCAGCATAATACCCTCCAGTTCCATCCATGTTGTTGCAAATGGCAAGATTTCATTACTTTTGATGGCTGCATAATATTCCATTGTATATATGTACCACATCTTCTTTATCCATTCATCTGTCGATGGACATCTTGGCTCTTTCCATAGTTTGGCTATTGCGGACATTGCTGCTATAAACATCAGGGTGCACTTACCCCTTCAGATCACTACATTTGTATCTTAGGTGTAAATACCCAGTAATGCAATTGCTGGGTTGTAGGGTTGCTCTATTTTTAACTTTTCAAGGAAGCTCCATACTGTTTTCCAGAGTGGTTGCACCAGCTTGCATTCCCACCAACAGTGTAGGAGGGTTCCCCTCTCTCAGCATCCCCGCCAACATCTGTCATTTCCTGACTTGTTAATTTTAGCCATTCTGACTGGTGTGAGGCGGTATCTCATTGAGGTTTTGATTTGGATTTCCCTGATGCCGAGCGAGGTTGAGCACTTTTCCATGTGTCTGTTGGCCATTTGGATGTCTTCTTTGGAAAAATATCTGTTCGTGTCTTCTGCCCATTTCTTGATTGGATCATTTGTTCCTTGGGTGTTGAGCTTAAGAAGTTCTTTATAGATTTTGGATACTAGCCCTTTATCTGATATGTCATTTGCAATATCTTCCCCCATTCTGTTGGTTGTCTTTTGGTTTTGTTGACTGTTTCTTTTGCTGTGCAAAAGCTTTTTATTTTGATGAAGTCCCAATAGTTCATTTTTGCCCTTGTTTCCCTTGCCTTTGGCGATGTTTCTAGGAAGAAGTTGCTGTGGCTGAGGTTGAAGAGGTTGCTGCCTGTGTTCTCCTTTAGGATTTTGAGGGACTCCTGTCTCACATTGAGGTCTTTCAACCATTTTGAGTCTATTTTTGTGTGTGGTGTAAGGAAATGGTCCAGTTTCATTCTTCTGCATGTGGCTGTCCATTTTTCCAACACCATTTGTTGAAGAGACTGTCTTCTTTCCATTGGACATGCTTTCCTGCTTTGTCAAAGATTAGTTGACCATAGAGTTGAGGGTCCATTTCTAGGCTCTCAATTCTGTTCCATTGATCTCTGTGTCTGCTTTTGTGCCAGTACCATACTGTCTTGATGATGACAGCTTTGTAATAGAGCTTGAAGTCCAGAATTGTGATGTCGCCAGCTTTGCTTTTCTTTTTCAACATTCCTCTGGCTATTTGGGGTCTTTTTTGGTTCCATTCAAATTTTAGGATTATTTGTTCCATTTCTTTGAAAAAAGTTGATGGTATTTTGATAGGGATTGCTTTGAAGGTGTAGATTGCTCTAGGTAGCATTGACATCTTCACAATATTTGGTCTTCCTAACTTCTAATCTAGACTTTTTCACCTATTTAAATTTTCTAAGGCAAATCTTCACTATATGATATGTACCAAAATCTGGGAAGAGCAGCAAACAGGGTAAAGAAGTTCCTTTCTCTCATTAACCACACAATCTACAATAGATAAAGCAAATCACCATATGTCAAAATATTTAAAAATCAGTGTTAAGTAAAATATGCTCTGTCCTTTTGCTTTGCCAAATATATCTTCATAACAAGAGGTAGGCCAGTTTTGAATTTAGAATTGTTGGATCGTAGGGGCGCCTGGGTGGCTCAGTAGGTCAAGCATCTGACTTCTGCTCAGGTCATGATTTCAGGGTCCTGGAATGGAACCCCATGTTGGGCTCAGCAGGGTGTCTGCTTATTCCTCTCCACCTCCCCCTGCCTGTGTGTGCTCTGTGTCTTAAATGGGTAAATAAAACCTTTAAAAACAAGATATTTAACAAAAATAGAATTGTTGGATCACTGAGTTCCGGCTGAGAATATAGTGGTTGTTGCTGAGTTAGCCCCTGGCGTTAGTCTCCAGCTCTCAAACTTCCCACGCACAAATTCCCTTACACCACCTCCTCTCTAAAACTTCCCTCTGTACCACACTATGATATTTCTCTACTACACATATGTGGACATTCCAAACCACATTTTCAAGTTTCATTCACTCCCACACTTTCCTCCAACCACTCTGAGTTTAAGGGTCCATCTTCAGGACAAGAGAACTTATAGCCGTTTGAGCAGGAAATTCTAGAGTTGCTGGGTACCTAGAGTGTGGTCAGAGAACAAGAAAATGGCAAACTGCAGGCAGATCCTTTTGATCCCACAGACTCCTCAATTTACGGGATAAAGGGCATACATGGGAAGACCAGAACGGATCCCTCTAAAGCACAGGTCCAGTGTAGAGAACTCTCTTACCTGAATCAAAAAGTGGTACTGGGCATGGAAGACAGATGCCAAAAAAATCATTACCTAAAGCAAAACACACACACAAAAATTCATAAAATAGTAAAAACAAAACAAAACAAAAACTCCTAAATAGTGTGATTAAGAACTACATAATATAAAATGATGGGCACAGATAGTGCAATTTACCTTAAACAGGGTGGTCAGGAAAGCTTCCATAGCAAATTAACAGTTGAGAGACATGTGAGGAATTAAACAAGTAAAAGATGGGGCATAAGGGAAAGGGAAACTTGCTCCAGATAGAGAAAATGGTCTATGGAAAGGGAAAAACAAAACAAACCAAAAAACATTCTATGGAAAGGAGGGGAGAGGAAATGATCTCCCCTATTTGAAAGAATTAATTTGAAGTTTAGCAAATTTCCCATGTTACATCAAGGATTTTCCTGACCAGAAATGAGTGGGATCAAAGAACAAAGGAATGCTTTTTTTTTTTTTTTTAAAGATTTGTTTGAGAGAGAGACAGAGACAGAGACAGAGAGGAGGGGCAGAGGGAGAGGGGGAGAGAAATTTAAACAGACTCTGCACTAAGCATGGAGCCCAATGCAGGGCTTGCTTGATCTCATGACCCTGAGATCACGACCTGAGCTGAAACCAAGAGTCGGATACTTAACCGACTGCACCACCCATGCACCCCCAAAGTGATTCTTGAAATAAAATTCCATTAATATATATAGACAGAAAGCAGGAACTCACATAGAATGAGTGCCTTGTGAGAAGGCTGGTTGTGGTAATTTATGTGACTAGAAATGCAAATGGATCCCACCATCTGAGAACTCTGGTTATATTTTGAGAAAGAATTGTTACAAATTGTATTGCAATGTTGGAGCTCTAGTATAAGGTGGTAATACCATATAGCGGGCAGGGATCTAAAACTAGATATATCATCACTAAAATACTCAGTGTCTGCCACGATGTGAAGGACCAATTTCAAAACTGTATTTCAGAAGAGTGATGGTTAAATTTTATGTGTCTATTTGGTCAGGCCAACATACACAGTTGTTTGGTGAAATGCTAGTCTAAATGCTGCTGCGAAGGTATTATATCAACAAGATTAATATTTGCAAACAGTTGACTTTAAATAAAAATTATCCTTAATAATTTGGGTGGGCCCCACTCGATCTACTGAAGGGCTTAGACAAAAACAGTTTTCCCAGAGAAGGAATTCTGCCTCAAGACTATACTATCAACTCTTGCCTGAATTTCTAGCCTGCTAGCCCACCCTACAAATTTCAGATTTGCCAACCCCTAAAACTGTATGAGCCAACTCTCAGGAGGATCTTGAAACCAATCTGATTTCCTGTTGTGTTTTTTCTTAGTTCTCAGAGGAGGACTGGTGACCCCTGTCAGACTGAGTACACTTCTTCATAGTTTTTGAATAATTCATGATAGAGATCCAAGAGGGAGGTACTAGCCTTTCTGCTGTTACCACAAGGAGTTATCAAGAAATTAGTCAGAAAGCTAGAAATATGACAGCATTTGCCCTCAAAATCTATAAATCCAGTCAGAGTAAAAAGAGTAAAAAAGCCCTGTGGAGCTCATATTCAAATTAGAATCAAAGAGAATGTTCTGGCACATGAAACAGTATCTTCAGTTTTAAGACCAAGGCATACTGAATTTTTGTTGTTTAGACACCTCAGATAGCTTTCACAGCAATCTTTTAGAAATATGACAGATGTCCCTATAACTGAAAACTGTAGAATCAAGATAGAGGCAAATTACCACTATTTGTAAAGAATAAAATATTATAGAGCAGCTGTGTTCTAAGAATCTATAAAAGAAAAGGACAGCTGTAAATGCCTTGGAATTTTAAAGAAAACCTAATTATTGAACATAGTAATTTTATTATGTTTTAGTACCTGGAGATCGATCTATCAATCTACCTACCATCTATTTAATTATTTGTGTATATACACACCACAAACATGCACAAATGAAGATACAGTTATGCTCTCAATCCAGAATTTTTAGGTAGCAAAACAAGTTTTATATACTTAGGATAGTTATGACCTTCATATATTACTATTAAAATATAATTAAGTAAACAGAGACATGGAAAAGAGGAAAAAGTCAAACAGGCTAACTATCAAGATTAACAAAGATACCATAATTAAACAAACTTGACTCAGCATCTTAGAATGAAGGGCAAAGGTAGTATATCTTTGAGTTTCAGCAAATTTTGGTAGAAGGATCCTTTCAAATATTCACATCCAACAAAGGCTAAGTATAACATTTTAATATGAAGGCTATGCAAGTTAACTTAAGAAATATTAAGAAAATTCAGACAATTGACAGTAACAAAAAAGAATATGCAAATGATTCCAGCAACCAAGAACACACTGTGAATAACTGTGGCAGGCAGTGTCTAGTGTGTACCCCATTGGCTTTCACTCCTGTGTTACCCCTGCTCTTCAGTGTGAGAAAGACCTGTGGTCATAGCTGTGGCAAAGAATGTCACTTCAAAGGTTAGATTACCTAAAGTTGTAACTTCCTTCTTGTGAAAGACTAGCTCTATTCCTTCTCAGAGTGCATGCTTTGATGAAACTAGCAGCCAAGTTGGACAGGCCCATATCCTAAAGAATTAAGCCAGTCTATAGCAACAGCTGACTATTATCATGTCTCTAAAATACAAATGACTAGATGTTTCATTTCTACCATATATTGCTGACAACAGTTGTTGTTAAGATATTTTTCAATGTCCTTATGTGATGCTGTATGTTTTGCGTCTATCTATTTATTATTAAAACACTATTAAACCATACACACTTTTTATTTTATTTTATTTTATTTATTTTTTATTTTATTTCACATTAACAGCAATCTATTCTTTTAGAAACATTTTTATCTAAGCCATGCCATGGGCATATACACCCTTAAATTCCTCAGTCTATCATCATCCTTTCTCCTAACAATCAATCCCAGATCTTGCAATCTTCCTGTGGGTATCTCAATATATTTTTGCAGGGCAAACATACTACGTGCCAGACACTATGAATAGAATTAGATGTGCCCTTGAGGAATTAGAGTATATGTGGAAAACCAGAAATGTAGAAGATAAATTATATTAAGATTTATAATGTCCACAATGTTTAATCATAGTTAATATTTGAACTCAATAAATTCTTAATTTAATGCTTCTGCATGTCTACATATTATTAATATTGATACATATTTCAGATACTTGGCTGTCCTTATCAAAACAAGATGTTAAAAGAGGGAGCCTACTTTAGCCTATACCTAGGACAGACAGGAGTCATTTCATAATGATAAAGCAATAAGTATTTCTATAAAAATAGATATAATTTAAGATTACAGAGTTTCTAGTTATTAAAATTAGTTATAGAATTTGAGAATGGGGAGAAATAAAACAATGGCTTTAAAGTAGGTCTAGTGGTATACTAACTAAAAGACACTATCAAATAGGCTATTACACTGGACATGGCTCCAGAATTGACAATGTCCAGTTTATGAAAGGTTGTTCTCTGAAAGCGAAGGTGCAGTTTTTGTACCCCCCCAAAAAATACTATGGCAAGAGTGACAAAAATCTACTGCAAATATCACTTATTTGTTGGTCTATTTAAATAATTTTGGTCCCTTGATTTAATAGACTGATTGTGAAAGATAGTGATTCCCAGGTGTGGTTATGGTTAGGGATAAGAGGAGAAAAAACTGTTTTAAATTAAGAGGTCAGAGATAGCCTCATTGAAAAAGTGGTATTTAGTCAGAAGCCAATGTACATATTTGCAGAAAATTGTCCTAGTCAAAGGGAACTACTCTGTGCGGAGGCTCTGATTTAGGAATAAACTTCATCCACCGCAAGTATAATAAAGAGGCCAGTGTTACAGAAGAAGAGTAAAAAAGGGAAGAGTGATATAAGATGAAGATAATAAGGAGTGGAATCCTATATCCTCTCAGGCTGCTGCAAGAACTTGTGAACTCTTTCTGAGTTAAAAAAAAAAAAAAAACAATCTAAAGTTTTAGATCATAGGTGACAACTTCTCCTAATAAGCACAAAAATACTATATTAAGAAAATGACAACCTTGAGAGGGTCAAGGATAGAAGGAAGAACCTAACTTGAAAACTACTGAAGTAATTCTGTCCAGAAAAGAGGCCGGAATATTGTGGAAACACTGGATGGTTAATCCATGCCTTGGATAAATATTATGGATATATTTTGAAAGTAAAACTAGAATTTACTAGTGGATTAGATGCAAAGAATCAAAGAGAAGAGTCAAGCATGACTTCAAGATTTTGTCGAGCTACTGGAAGTAAAGCATTGCTTTTAACTCTGAGAAAAATGCCTACATTTGTAAGTGATGATTAATAGCTCAAATTAACCAGGAAGACAATTGCAAAGTCAAAGATGTGAGAACTGCAGACTTTGGTTTCTAGCCATGGCAGAATATTTGGTATCAGACCTGCCCTCATAAGCAAACTATATGAAAATGGACAAAACATGTGGATCTGTTTTCAAGCACTGAGCAGTAGGCATCACAGAGCTGTGATCCATGAGAAAAGTATAATTACTGTGAACCTTATGTTCACCCAAACTTTCTGCCTGAGGGTATGTTCTGAATTACAGCCTAATGAGATCACAGTCTTGTTTAAAAGAGAAAGTAAAAGCAAGGTTTGCTGAGGTAGCTAAAATTTGTGGAGCAGGTTACTGGAGAGTAGGGAATTGCACAGAAGGCAGACACAGAAATATGCAGAGGGGTTCCTTGGGGCTATTTGCCTGAGGGCTGGGTTGCACATGTATAGGGTAAGATTCCAGTGATGTCTAATAGAGAGCAGCTGCTAGGGGACTGAGATCAGAACAGAGATTTCAGAGGTCATGATGGTAATCTTATGTTGCCAATGAAAATTAGATCTAGCTAGGCAGCTGATCACTCACTTAAAGTTCCAAAAGGCCATGTCATCAAAGTTAGTACAATGTTCTTGATTGAAAACAAAGCACAGAATTGAAGAAAGAAAGAAAGAAAGAAAGAAAGAAAGAAAGAAAGAAAGAAAGAAAGAAAGAAAGAAAGAAAAAGAAAGAAAGAATAGTAGACATACTACAGCAAAGAATAAAACCAAATTTTACTAGATCAAGATTCTTGACAAAACAAAAATCAATAATCTTTTAGGAAGTAAACATCGTCCAGATACCATATTAAGTATAATCCACGATGTCAAGCATAACATACTTGACATGAAGAAGCAGGAAAATATGACCCATTAGAAGTTAATAAAAAGTCACTAAAAATAAAATTTGAGATGACTGTAGATATTAACATTAACAAATAAGAATTTTTTAACAGCCATTATAAATATAGTTAATGATTTAAAAGAAAAGATAGACATAATGAGTAAGTAAATGGAGAACTTCAGAGGGGAATGGAAACTATATTAAATTCTAAAACTACAAAAAAATATATGTGATATGACTAGAAAAAGTTAATGGAAATCAGATACTGCAAAATAAAGCATCAGTGAACTTGAAGATAGATCAATAAAATAATATCTAATTGAATGAAAAGAATAGAAAATATTGGAAACACTGAAAAAAGCATCAGGGATTCGGGGGACAATGAAAAGTGGTCCAACAGATGTAATGAAGTCAAAGACTGAGAAAACATAGAGAATAGAGCAGAAAAAAATATCCAAAGAAATATCACCAAATTTATGAAAAGTATTATTGTATATTAATGCATATGCTAGAAGTTTAGTGTACCTCTGGTTGAATAAAATAAAGTCATACATAAGAATATCAGAATCAAACTTTGCAAGACCAAAGTTATCTTGAAGGCAGCACAAAAAAGGACTCCTCATATGTAGGGAGAAAAAATAAAAATAAAACTTATGGTTGACTTCTGATCATACAGAAATGTAGGCAAGAAGACAACATCTTTAAAGTGCTAAAAATATATTTATATTTAGTCATTCTCCAGAATTTTACATCCCACCAAAATAGCACTTATTTGAAAAAAGATATTTTCAGATAAGGAAAAAAAAATGAGAACATTTATTGACAGAAAAATTATACTAAAAGTAATGATAGAAAGTAATGCCATAGGAAGTTCTTTGGATTGTAGGAAAATGACACCAGATAGAATATCTGAATGAATATATGTAGAATATACATATATGCAATAAATTAGGAATGGGAGATTTAATATAACTGTACTGTTGCTAACTTCTTACATTTTGTGTGAGGTGGTTTAATATTAAATATAAGTAGAGCAGGATAAGTTAAAATTACAATATAGAACACATATGTACATATATAAGTACATACACACACATATATATATATATATAAAAGTGTGACCGATAGAAAAAAATCAAATGGAATACGAGAAAATATTTAACTAACCAAATTGAGAAAATAAAGTACAGCCATATAAATATTACACTAAATATAAATGTACTAACTACTCTAATGGCAGATAATTGAACCGTGGGAGAAATAATCCATCCTTCAGAAAATAGTAGATAGGACAAAAGTGGAAAAGGAACTGAGTAAAAGTGAGATAGTAGTAGTGTGAGCGCTGAAGGCAAATGAAGTATATGTTTTCAAGAAAAAGGAGGTTATTGCATCAAATACAAGTGAATCAAGTAGGATAAAAGCTGAGAAATTACCAGTGCATTAATTTAATTGGAAGTTACTGGTAACTTTAACAGGCACAGTTTGGGTGGTATGATAGGAATGGGGAGCCTGATTGCAATAGCTTCAGGAAACAACCCCAGAAGAGGAATTGGGAAAATGAGTGTAGTTCACTAATTTAAAGTATTTTGCTCTAGGGGCGCCTGGGTGGCTCAGTCGTTAAGCATCTGCCTTCAGCTCATGTCATGATCCCAGGATCCTGGGATCGAGCCCCACATCGAGCCCCACATCGGGCTCCCTGCTCAGCGGGAAGCCTGCTTCTCCCTCTCCCACTCTCCCTGCTTGTGTTCCCTCTCTCACTGTGTCTCTCTCTGTCAAATAAATAAACAAAATCTTTAAAAAAAATAAAGTATTTTGCTCTAGAGAGAGATGGAGAAAAAATGCCTGACCTACATAAAAGAAAACTCAAAATAACAAATAAGCAAGAGAAAGTTGATAAAAAATATTCCATATCTCTGTCTACAGCTAAGATTTCTTCTCATTTCACAATGGTAAAGTGTATTTCACTGACTGGAAGAGAATATACTGAGAATAAAATTTGCAGTGTCTGTGTTAAGAATGAAGCCTCTCTGCATCTCCATATTTTGATGCCTTTCTATTTCTCCCTGCTGCTCTCTTTCCTTCTTTTTTTTCTTACATCTTCTATTACCCTTTTTTACTCTTTACAAAGATAATTATCAGTATTATTTCATCTAGAATACAAACTTTATTGTACACTTTTTTTTTTAGAATTTTAAATTGACTTCAATGGAAGTCCTTAAAACAAAATTTTAGTTAACTATTAAAAATGGCAATATCGGGGCACCTGGGTGGCTCAGTCGTTAAGCATCTGCCTTAGGCTCAGGTCATGAACCCAGAGTCCTGGGATCAAGCCCCGCATAGGGCTCCCTGCTCAGCGGGAGACCTGCTTCTCCCTCTCCCACTCCCTCTGCTTGTGTTCCATTTCTCGCTGTGTCTCTGTCAAATAAATAAATAAAATCTTTTTAAAAAAATGACAATATCTCTTACAAAAATTCTAAATAAAGAGGACTTAAAATCTAGAAAACATGTTAAAATTTAAGTTAACTAAATTTATTAAAAGTAACAAAATATGTAAAAAACTCATGGGCTATTTTGTCAAAATTATAGACTAAATATATATATACATATATATGAAAGTTATTTCTTTAAATTATTTAATCAGATGCTACTTTAATACAAGTACTAAAGAAAAATGATACCATTAGTACTTTGAAGTACCATTGACCATTCTTACATGATATCATTTGCTATTTATCTATCCATGGTTATAACCCTTCTATTTTTCTAAAAACTACTTATGCTCAGACACATCTTGATGTGTTCTATATGCTGTCCCAGCTGCTCCTGCCAATATGAGGCTTGTGGCCTCAGAGGTAAGAAATAAGAGGTCAATTTCGGTGTCAATGTTTTTCAATTAGCAAGCTACTGAACTGAACTCATCTCCCTAGGATTCAGGTATTTACATCCATGCAGATTGGGTAAGAAGAGCTTTTTTGAATTTATTCACTGCCTGGGTCAAAATAAAACTGAAACAAAAAGAAAAAAAATTCAAACCCAATGACTGTGCCCTCTACTTCAACCTCTCTACTCTGCAATCCCATGACTTTAATTTAAAGGATAAAAATACTGTCTAGCGTGTGTGCTTCTCTCACATGACTACCCTCTGCTTGAAAGTTCTACAGCCCAGGCTATTTATCACACAATTGATGGAGTTTGATTCCCTCTGCTCTTCAGCTAAGGATTACAAACAGTTAGCTAAACAGTTTTTCTGCTGACAAAAGTTTATTTTTAACCTATCTAGTTTCTTAAAGAAAATGACTTCTTAGAAATTTTATATTCTAGAGCTTATTTGAACCTACACTCCAAAACAAAGCAATAATGTTTAAATAGACAGAATGTGCAATTTCCCCATAATAACATTTAACTAGACTGTTTTTGCAATCTTTTTCTCTATCACTGATGAATTTCTTATCTGTAAAAAGTCTCCCACTGTGAAAAATTTGCTTGAGAACACCCAATAACCATGTAAATGATTGTCATCTAAGCAAAACAGCTGGTTTTCTGCTAGCTTTAAAAATGATGGGGGAAATTCAGAGTTAGGTGCTTTACTTATAAGACATAAACTGAGATCTATCTTTGAGTTCTGTCCAAAATCCCAGTGTGTGTTTCTCAGCTCTAATACAAGAAGAATGCATCAGGTGCTCAGATGAAACACTCTAGAGAAAAATACCACCGTGTGACTGTTTATGAACAGTGAGATAAATCTTATCACTATTGACACTAAATCATTAGTGGTCTGTTTGACTGGATATCTTGCACAGCATTAATAGTGAAATGTTTATTTACAGTTTTTATCTGCTGTGTGGCAACATCTTTCCATAGAGTTATTTTTTATCTATTGAGAAGTGTTGCTTCTACCGTATCAATTATTTTGATCTTTGTAGGGAGGTTGTGCCATCTTCTTTAAGTTATTCATAATTGAATGAATAACTGTTTTCTGAACTCGCCATTTGCAATATTTTCCAGTAATGGATGAAGAAGTTGTAGCTTCTTAGACTTTAAAATTCATAGAGTCCTCAGAGACTATGTTTCTATGTTTCTTTGTGTCTCTCTGAACTGAATCAGGCCCAGGAAAAGTTTTTCTTCTATCTCTGTCTCTACAGGTTTCTCAACAGTTAGGTTATATGAATAAGGACACTATCCCTGCACTCCAAATCAATATTTTTGCTAATGCTTCCTGAAATTGGCCACTTACTTTGAGGGTGAATTTTATCTAATACTGACCATTTTTAAAAATATACATTTTTAAATATGTGGCTTTTCTCAGTCCCTTACTTTTATGATAGCAGATTTAGGACTTAATTTTCCTTGTTAATTTTGTGTGGTTTCTAGCATGAAAGAGAGGATAAATCTACTATAGCTTTACTGTATTTATCCAGCAAGTCAGGACACTTTTCTTTAACTGAAACTTTATGAAGATGATAAAAGTATGAGTTAGACATGGTTGACCTGCAGTATAGGAAGATAACTACATATTTAAGTAAACTAAATTGTCAATATAAGTATAATTGCACAGATATGGACAATGACTGTAAACATTGCATTGGGATTCTATACATTTTTAGTACTTTGTTAATGATAAAATAATCTATGTGTTCAGACCCTATTTTTCTTAGTTTTCACTGATCTGAATTCTAGTTGTATTCTGAGCATCTCATTGTGTGCAAAAATGTTGCTTCCTTGTAACAGGGGCTTTATTTGCTGTATAGTTATTTTTTTTTTTTAATTCATTTTTATCGCTCCACCAAATTTTTTCCACCTACTTTTTACTGGGGTATGGCTTTACTTTCCAAAGTGGAATGAACACACAATTAGAGCTGGAGAAAGTGAAATTCAAATTTCAAATCTACATTTTGCTTGGGTCAGTGCACAAACCCATTCATTTCTTTGTAGCTTGATGAGAAAAATAATTTGAAACTCTTAAGCTGTTATGATAGGTAAATCAGATAATGTATATAAAATGCCTAACACAGATTCTGATAGAGAGTATGTATTTATTAAAATAATAATCATGGTCTAACAGTCTGCTTTCCTCTAGAAAGAACATTCCATGGGTACCATTTTATTCTATAAAATCACTGTTTTATCTATGGTAACATTAGGGTTATTAAAATTTACTCCAGGGGTGCCTGGGTGGAACAGTAGGTTAAGCCTCTAAGCCTTAGTTTTGGCTCAGGTCGAGATCTCAAGGTCATGGGATTGAGTCCCGTGTTGGGCTCCAGGCTCAGCACCAAGTCTACTTAAGACTCTCCCTCCTCTGCCCCTCCTCCCACTCATTTTCTCTCTCTCTTTCTCAGATAAATAAATAAAATATTTTTTAAAAATTATTCCACTTGATTGAAACAATATATCTCAGATCATAGTTGAGGTCAAGAGAGAATCTGGGTTTCATTTTTGCTTTTGCCTTATTATTGGGCCATTCTGTTTCCCTTGGCACCTTTATCTGCCAATGTCCACTGCAAGCTTTTTGTCCTATCTCTTTGTGTATTACTCCCTCACCCCAAATTATCATGGTGATTGAGGTTACTGGAAAAAATGCACCAACAACTTTATTTATGTATTATTTTTTGTGCCTTTGAGTGCTGAGCTAATGAAAACAAATTATTTTATCTAATAATTGTGCCCTATACTTTATGCTTAATAGGGAGAGTGCTCAACAGTTTATGGAGTATTTCTACACACATCATCTCCTTTGTTCTTCACAACTGAGGTAACTGAATTTTTTCCTCTATTTTTTTTTCTAAAGGAAGCAAGGCAAATGTTGAAAGATTAAGAATTGCATAGGCTTCTGTCTCCATATCCTTTATTTAACAAATATTTATGGAGCAGTTAATATACATCAGAAACATCTCCAGGTGCTATGATAACTTAAAAAAAAAAAGGGTAAAATCTTTGCCCTTTGAAGTTTGCCATATAATGAGGAGAAATAAAAAAATAAATTTTTAAAGATAAGTTATTTGTGCTGTATGTAGAATGGTTATATGGACAAAACATATCCTGGGATCTAGTGCCCATTTCTCTTTATCGGGTATTTGTCATCATTATTCTTTTCATCAGTAAAAACTATTGTTTCCAAAATAACCATAAGCAGAATCCTAATATATAAAACAGATGAAAGTCGGGCTGCATAGACTGAAATGAAAGCCAAGAATTGTACTGTCCAATTTTACTCTTCATCAACCTGTCTCTTTAGATCACTAGAGAAACTTGAAATGACTTCTGTACCATAAAAATAACTAAAAATGGAAAGAGTACTTAATAAACTTTATAAAAAGTTGAAGTCATTTTAAATTCATTAAACATGCACAGAAGTCTTCCATTGTTTCTTATGACAGACCTTGGGAATAAATAAGTACTGTATTTCAACTGTTCTAGAGGAGTCTACATTTTATATAAATTTGCACATCTCAGTATAATATGTAAAAATGTTGGAATACTGTTTGAACATGTATATTTACAAGGATATTATGATCAAATGAAGCAACTAAGTCTATTTAAGTCGACTTAATTAATTCACAAAAATTCAGAAAACTAATCCTCCAAAATCAAATATATGCTAAGGAAAAATATCTAAATATTTTAAGGACATTTTGAAGGTATTTTTCATTGTTGTGGTCAGATCAGAGAAGCAAACTATATTCCTACATATTTATCTGATTTTTTTACCCATTATCTTTATATTCTTCCTGTTCTAGGGGAAAATTAAATCAACTATTATCTTTATTTAAAAGTATATTCTGTACATTTCTAAGCAATTTTTATTCCATGGACTTAACATATAAACTTGTCATATTCAGTTGAAATGAAATTTCCTCATAAACACATCAAAGAAAAGGACTTAAACTTAACACAGTATAAAAAATTTTCAGCTTTCAAAACCAAATGACCACACTAGTTTAAAAATAAATTGAAATATGTATTGTTGCTTCTCACTCCACTGCTACAAAATACAAAATGCTAAGTCCACACATGCATCCATTGTGTATGTCTACTTTTAAAAATTAATATTCAATACTTAACTCCCAAGTCATTGCTACTTTCACTCACGGTAATTTCAATATTATAAATGCATAATTTTATCAAATTATAATCAACATAGATTTTTTTACCAAAATTCTGGTCTCTAACTTTTTTCTTTCTCTATTCTTATGATGTCATCTTTTTTGCTTTCTTATCCCCATGACATTACACTTGAACTTATCATTCCAATGTTAAGTACCACCACTCCATATTTTAATTTTAATTTCCTATCACTTCTTATCCTTTTATCTTACTGCCTCTTGTACCTCAAGCCTTAAAAGCCTTCAATGCCATTTGGATCCATAAGCTATGATCTTAGTAATCTTTCACTATCACTTACTTTGTTCATGTCCTCATATCTAACTTTATGTAGATTAAATTCTATGTTCAATAATTACATTTATTGACTTGCATATATACTCAGTTCTTTTGCCCTTCTCTCACTCTATCTTATCTACTATGCTAAATGATAATACTGGTTAAATCCATTTTTCTAGCTGTCATTATCAGTTGTAGTTGAATATGATTGGAAAATAATATACACACACTGCCACATATGTCCATGCACACATGCACACATGTGTGTGCGTGTGCACACACACACGTACTCTCTGTCTGGCTCACTTCAATTTCTTGAACACTGAAATCATATGGGTCCAACATTCTTGCAGTATTTCCTCAGTAGATTAATTTCCTACTCTCCTAAATGATTACATTTTACCTTCACTCTCCTTAAACTTCCAACACTTTTTTTTTTCCCATCTTAACTCTCACCTGATTTCATCATGATTATGATTTCATGGGGAAGATGTAAGCAATCAATACAGATATTTGAATGCTCTTACCACAACAAGTATCCACCTTCCTACCTGCATCTCTGCCCATGCAATGACACTTTTTCCAGACACAGTCTACCCATACACCTAGCAATGGCCAAATCTTCCTCTTGTGTACTATTTTCCATCTCTTCTCATTTATTCACGGACATTGCTCTAATAATATTTTTCTTTCACTTACCATGTCAGGTTTTCCCTCTCTACTGTGTCTTTTCCAACAGCAGTAGTTGGAGGGAGAAATGGGGTCAATGAAGGTAGTTTAAGTAAATGTTTCATTTGAAATATATTGTGAAAATAAAAAGTACACAAATCATAAGTAAACATTGGTGATTTTTCAGAAGTGAATACAATGATGTAACCCACATTCAGTTTAAGAAAAAGAACAAACTCAGCACCTCAGAAGTTCCCCTTGTACCCCTTCAAGTCACAACCCACCAATGTTAATCACCAGTTTGGCTTCTCACAATTTTTTTCCATCCTGTACAAATGGAAAAGTACAATATATGCTTTTTTAGTCTGGCTTCTTTGGCTCAGCATTATGTGTGTGATATTTATCTACAATAATGTAGATGGTTGTAGCTCATTCATTCCCACTACTCTATAGTATTTCATTGTATACATACGCCAGAATTTGTTTACCTTTTCTACCTAGGTTGGACATACGAGTTGCTTTTAGTCTGGGATATTATAACTAGTGTTGTTATAAGCAGTCTTGCATGTGCCTTTTTGTGAAAAGATATATGTATGTTAATTGATGTATAACTAGGAGTGGAATATGTGTATATATATGTATATATGTCTATATTTAGATATATGATATGTATCTAGTATATATATATATATATATATATATATATATATATATATATATATTAGATAGGTGAACTATCAGTATGCTTGTCTGCAAAAGCAAAGGTCTTATTTATATAAGAGAGTATGGATACAGCGCACAAGTCCCATGAATTTAAATATTATCAATATGCTTCAGTTTCTCAAATATACTTTTCTGTAGTGTGGGCATTTTCTGCAACTCCAGACTCCAATCTCCACTGGCCAACTTGAGTTTTCCACCCTACTTTGTAATGAATATTTCACGTTAATCTACCCAAATCCGTGCTTTAGTCCTTTGCCCAAATTTGTTCTCCCTCCAATCTGTCCCATTTCATATAATAGCAATTTCAGCATTTCATATTGTGAGGGATCTTTGAATTATCTTCAACTCTCTTTCTCTCAGACTCTGCTTCTAGCAATTTGGCAAATTCCACCAGCTTTATCTTAAAGATAGAATTTGACTACATTTCAATAGCTCCACAGCTGCTTAGATGAACTAATGTAAGTCGGTCAACCACTGTGATCTATCAGATCATTCCTCTATTCAATCTTGCAATAGCTTCCACCATTCTCCTTGATTCTTCTGCCCTTATCCCTTTTCAGTCTCATCTTATCATGGGAGTCAGAGTCAACTTATAAAGCCATATTATATAATGGGCTCACTATGCTAAGAACCCTCCAATATCTTCCAATCTCATTCCAAGTAAAAGCCAAAATCTTTATAATATCTTAGAGGGCCCAATATGATTTTCTCTCCATCACTTCCTGTCAATTTTTTCTCCACATTTCTGACCATTTTCTCTTTCTGCCATTTTGCTTCCTTGGAGAATTCTGCTCACTAGCTCCCTTGCTATTCTCTCAACACCAGTCTTGCTGCAAAGTTGACTATTTGTTTTTATTTTTTCAACTGCTTGAGATGCTCTTTCCCCCCAAATACTTGATGGAATTTCTCTCACACTTCCTTTAGCTCGTTATTTGAATATCCTCTTTTTTTTTCTTTGAAAGCTTTCCTTGGCTACCCTCTTAAAAATATAACAATCTATATCCATAATCAATACCCCTGCACTTTGTTTTTTACTTATTTTGTTGGGGTTTTATAACCTATTTTTTTCTGGTAGAAATTATGCTACATACATCCAGTAATTTTGTCTTCTCAGCTCACTTATATAAAACTAGGAAAAAAATAAAACTAGGAAAATTTAATATATTCTTGTACTAAATTGGGGATTAGGAAAGTGCCTGCTATATAGTCTTTACCTAATATATATTATTGAATGAAGCAAATAATTCAATAGATTTATTATTTGAGATACCTCATTGAGTATATTGCTATTTTTTAGGTCAATGCCTTAGCCTTTCTATTCCGTCAAGCCAGAAACTTAGCAAGACACAATATATAACTCCACACAAGTTAATTGAATAGGATAAATATGAGGCTGTTTTTGTTTTCTTCGAGAAAATTATAAGTTAAACCATACAAAAACACCCTATCAGGGCAAGTCCCCTAAACAATATTGGCCATGTAATATTAATGGACATTGTGAGTAAACTAAGTAAAGTCAACCATCCACATTAGTTTTTATTACATCCTGTTCAGGAGATATATATATATATATATATATATATATACTTATATATAAATAAATATATATTTATATTATTACTTATATATTACTATTACTATTACTACTACTACTATTATTATTATTATTATATATATTACTTATATATTACTATATATTTACTTATATATAAATAAATAAAATTTATTACAAAGGTTATATTATAGCTTTATTTTATCCCATAAATTTGTAAAATAACTGGATAAATGAATCTATGTCTCCTGCTTCAAAAACCTAGGAAATAACTCATTATATATTTAAATGTGTATGCATGTTAATGAGCTTACAAGTACAATGGAGTTTGGAGTCAGTCATTGACTCAAACAGAACAAACTTTAAGAAACCTAGTTATGCAAGTCTGAAAGCAACATTTACCAGATTTTTGAAATAGGGTAATTAATTAATTATTTATGTACAGCAATTTCCTCATCTGTAAAATGATAAGAAATGTTTATTTTATTCAGTAAGTATTAACTGAACATCTACTGCATTTCTAGATCTCCAGCTCTGCCATTTCTGCATAATTAATAACTACCTAAATTTGGCATGTTAATTAACATATATGTCTCGTCAATAAATGGGGGGAAATAACAAATCTCATCTCATGAAAATGAGACAATAGATATAAGGGAATTTGCATACTTAATTTTGTTTTGTTTTTCACAGAAGGCTAAATAAATGATAGGAGAGTAAAGGCTCCATAAAGGTCATCTATTACTGTAAGGTAGGTTTCTTAGCCCCATTTTACAGGTGAAGAAACCACAGCCAAGAGAAAGTAAATAATGTGGTCAAGGTCTCCCATCTGTAAGTAATGGAAGAGCGATTTCAACCATAGCACATCAGGCCACAATGTTTGTGCTTCTAACTAGCACTCAATACTGCCTTGGTTTCTGACTTTAAGTTTTTAATCTACTTAGTGAGAAAGACATATATTTGTAATCATATATTAAAATGATATTCTTTCTCTCATGAATTTTGAGCAAAGTTCAAGAACAAAGCAACAAATAAGGGAAGGTGCCAGAGTGCTGGTATAGAACATGCTACATGATTATGGAAATAGTTCAACATTAGCTCTTTATCTGCCTTGAAGTTTGAAAATAAAGTTGAAATGACTGAAAGGAGTGTTCCTTTGGAGAATGTTGCCAGTAGGTTCTATGCTTTCTCATGAAAGAAGAGGGGGTACTTTCTCTCCAATGTAAGCTAAGCTTGAGGGTCTTCAACCAAAATAGTTAGAGAACTTGACATTAGCACAGTGTCTTGGGGGGCAAAAATAGGGTCTAACTTTACTGAGAAAATTCTAAGGGTACAGGGCAGAGGCTAGAATAGTTTGAGATGGAGTAAATATGATAAAGAAGGTTGCATGGAGATGGCTAACTCCATCAGAGCCAAGCTGGCCTGGTGTGTTTCTAAAAAGTAATCCCACATAGGAGGACTCCCTGGAGGGGCAAATATACCATCCTGAGGCTTTGGGGATAGTGGGGAATCAACAGTGGGCACAGCCAGAAGAAGGACATTACTCATGCCAAATGATTCTCTATTGAGGTTTTCCAGTAGAAGGTTCTATAAGGAGGCTAAAATAATGCCCCCTAAGATAATAAGCCTGAAATTGTAATCATCATAAGCCATCTGAGTCAGATTACAAGTGTACCAGTCAAGTAGGATCTTTTCTTTTTACTATTCTTCTTCCCCCATCCCCAGGTCCAATGGGGAGAGGTCAGCGATTATGGCTAGTTTAAGAAATTGAGAAGGGCATGGACTAATACTAGTGAAGATACTAACCCTATGCTTCCCTAATCCTAAAAGTACCACTTGAGGCTCCCAACCAGGGCTGGAGACTTAAATGGTAAGAGTGTAGAAGTGACACATTATATTGGCTGGAACTTAATTAATAAAATGAGTTCTGCTTTTATGACCAAAAGTAATCAGAATATATGGGACCTGTCACAAATGCCTTTACCTAGAATTTAATTACAATAGGTCAAGAACATATGAAGATACATAAATGTGCACAGTAATTCAGAAAAGGACATTTGGCCATAGACTTTTTAGGAATATATGAGGTAGAATTTGTGAGATCTGGTAACTGATGATATAAGAGGTGAAGGAGTAGGAATCCAGAATGATTCTCACACTTTTGAGTCAGTATGACTGGAATAGTGTTATCAATTATATTAGACCATTCACATTAATGAAAAGGAAAAAAAATAACAAGAATCATACTGAATCATGTCTATATTCAATATTCAATAGTTCATTGTTCAATTCATATATTGCACAAGAAATTATATCTCCTGGTCAAGACAATGCATGTTGAAAAAGACTCTTATGTACTCAATTATTTGGAAAGGCAGTCCTAACCCTTTAAGCTAGTATTTTTTCCCCTTACTGACTTCCATAACAGAGAAAATTTTTATTTATATCTACAAATGGATATTGAAATTCTTCTCATGAGAACTCAGAATTTACATGGCTTCTTATACCCTTATCTTACTGTCCCCAAAGCAGTTTGCTGCTTCATCCCAAATGTGTAACGTTACACCCATTTCATACTCAAGGACCACTTCTAAATTTAGAATCATTTTAGAAACTCTGTCCTGAGAGTTTAACATTCTGACAAGTTGCTAACCTAGGAAGACATCATGTATCTCATTCCTATTAACTGAGCTTCTGCCCCATTCTGAACCTAATGCTTTTTCCTTACATTTAGGGAACTTAATACTTTCTTCCCTCACCCAGAACTGAATTTCAGCATAACTCTACATCTTCCACCTCACTGGAGATGTCAGTTTGGTTATTATCACTTACTTGTGCTATTACAATAACTCCCATCATATACATAGCTGTTACCCCCAATCCAGTACTTTGTTGTCGGAATTACTTATATAACTAGGAATGATAGTTAAAATATTTAACATGGAGGAGGACATGGGCATCAGTTACTCAGAAATGGTGCTGCCTGGGGCTCTGAAACAGAATCCTGGAGTTTCTTTGCTGAGCATGATATTAACTTTGGGGTTGCTGACTTATAGTCAGGAAGGAGGTCCCAGGGGAGAAAATGGGATGACAGAGGAGTTATGGGTGAAGAGAGGTACTCAACAGCTTACATGTTTCATCATATTAACAACTGGTCCAGCCATTTGTGTGTATACAGGCTGCATTTGTGACTAAACAGAAAGATCATGATTTGAAGGATCATGCAGGTTTGTGGAGAATGAAGGAGTTTTAGACTACTAGCTAGCTCAGTTTGACAGCATGTACTCCAACAAATCAGTGTCTGGCAAATGTTATTCTTAGCCTAGTCTCATATCTAATGCTAGAACAATGAATCCATGAATCTGATATAGTACAGATCTGTTTAAAAGTCCCAATGGCTCTCTGTTACTTATGGAGAATAACTCAATTTTATGGTACTGTCATCTAATACTGTAAACAAATTTATAAAATGAATGCACCTTTCCACTACCATTACCCACCTTTTTCTCATTTCAAACCCAAGTACTCAAACACATTTTTGAGTCCTTGTGTCCTTGATATTGTATTATGACAAAAAGATTAATAAGAGCCTTTGCCTCATTGTCTGCAGAGTTAGAAATGTGATTCAATAATTACAGGGATATGTGATGAGTGTTGATAGTAATAGCCTGAAAGTTTTGTGGGACCAGATTTAGAAGTGACTCATTGAACATGGCAGAGCAGGCAAAAACAATGGAGTCAGGGAATACTTTTCTAAGGAAATGAGTCTGGATAAATGAGGAGTTGGGCTTCACTGATTCTTGCAAGAGTGGGGAAAATAGTGCAGTAGGCCAGGCAGTTTGCACAAAGACACTAAAGCAAGACATGTAATGCCCTTTTGGGAAAGAACATACAGCTGGGGAAATGTGAATGGGAGATGAGGGAACAGATCATAAAGTTCAATTAAAATATGCTAAGGAGTTTTAAATTTATTTAGTAGGCATTGGGTGGCCATGTTCCATAATTATAATCACTCCCTTGTAAACATCTTCAAACAGTCCCCATTGCCTTCAAAACTAAGTAGACTACTAAGATTTAAATTGAGGAAAGTGCATTCCAAAAATAGTGTGGATTAATGCATTGTGATTATTGGTTTATCTGCCTCCTGTATAAATCTATGTATGTGCCATGTTTATATTGTAGTTCCTGGAACAAAGTCATTGCTCAATAAATAATTTGAATAAATGAATGATATCTGAAAATCATCAACCAAAATAACTACCAAAACAAGAATCTTTATGCTTTATTTCTCCATTCTATGGCCTCATGCACTTCATGGAAAATGTAAATATAGTTCTATGATAAATTATTCCTGGCTTCAACAACACATGTGATTTAAATATTTAAGGAAATAAAATGACTTCAAACTGTAGATCCTGCTGTAAATTCCTGTACTTCACTAGTTTTATTAACTTTTTTAAGAGAAGATTTACTGCAACAAGATCCTACTACTGGAATCCAATCTAATCCAATGTAATCTCAAAAGGGCACTTCCTCTGGACACTTGGTCATACTTGTAGTAACTCCTTTGAGTGTCAAATCCTGCCTCTAGCTCCCACTTTACACACCCCTAGATCTATAGGGGTCTATGTAAAAATATTTTCTGAGTTTCAAAACATACCTATGGGATGATACAGAAAGACTTCCATGGGAAAAAAAGTAAAGAGATTTATTATAATTCCCCTCCACTGCAAGGTAGAATTACTCAAGTAGAAGTTGGGAATTGATTGATCATTGGTAGTCTACTTCAGAGATTGGGGGTTTCAGGCCCAAATATTACCAGTCTAAAACTATATGTTTTAAGAAAAGGAATAATTAAGGCCTTCTGTTTCCGTTTTCAGGCCATAATTGCTATTACAATACCACAAAAAATTAATTTATATTCTGCTAAATCTAAAAAGGTAATCCTGAGGCAAAGCTCATTTATTTTGTTTCCATTTTTATTTAGAAATTAAAGCTAATTTCTACTTAGATCTTAGTATGTGGCATTCTCCATAAAAAATAGTTTACATATTTGGTTGCACATAATACTCCCAACAACCTTGTTAGGAAGACTTGGTGTTAGCCCTCCTTTCTGAGTAGGGAAACTGCATTTTTGATAAATTAAGAATTTGCCTAAGATCTCACAATTAATGGCTGTAGAATCAGAATCCAATACAGATGACTATGCCATCTCTTCACTATACTGCCCCTTTCAATTTAAATTATTTGGTTTCTATTTTCTTACTTTGGTTGACCTATTTATTTTTTTAGCTATTATCCATCATTAAAAGTAGATATGGGTAAGCAGTCTTGAACTTATTTATCTTATACCCTTAAGGACTATTTTTTTTCTTGCTTCATAAGCTAATAAAGACTTTTGTCCATCATATTGATACAGAGTGAAAGGCCTTGCATTCAGTACAGTTTCTGGGCCCGTATAGTCTCTGTATAAGAAAAATAATGACTGATTTTATTGTGTATTTTATTTTATATATTTCTTCAAATTTTTATCCAAGTAATATGCATGTTTTCAGATGCTAGGGCTGCCAAAAAAAATATACCACAGCCTGTGTGGCTTAACAACCAGAAATTTTTTTTCTCACAAGTCTGGAACCTGTAAGCCCAAGATCAAGATGTTGGCGGATGAGGTTTCTTCCGCGGCCTCCCTCCTTGACTTACAGATCGTCTCCTTCTCACTGTGTCCTCGTGTGGCCTTTCCTCTGTATGCATACATCCCTAGTGTCTCTCTTCATATAAGGACATGAGTTATTAGGATTAATTAATAGCTATTAGGATTAGGGCCCCACTGTATTACCTCATTTAACTTTATCCCTTCATAATCCCCATCTCCAAATGCAGTCTCATTGACGGTTTCGACATGTGAATTTTGGGGAGACACAATTCAGTCCATAAAATAATGCATATCTTTTTAAAATATCAAATGTTATAGTGAGCTTAAAATGAACACAAAAGATCTTTGCCAAGCCCAATTTTTCAGAGCCTATTATTTTTAACTATTTGGGTTCTAGCTTATCTCATGCTCCCTTCCCCATTTGCTCCTCTCCCCATCCAGTCTCACTTTTTTTAGCTCAACCATTGGTTACTTCAGCTTCTTCAGACATGATAAATACTTATTTTTAAAATTGAGATATGATTCACATACCACAAAATTCATCAATTCCAAGTGTACAATCAGTGGTTTTACTATATCCCCAGAGTTGTTTGATGTCCCTGAATCTTTGTTAGGTTTTGCTTTCATCATCTGAGGGCATACTTTTCACTCAGGTATTCACCATACTTGCCACTCCAGGGATATCCTGAATTGAGAAGCAGAAATTGAATCTTTGTATCCAAACTTGACCAGTCACTGGATGTGGGCTACTCCTAGGGAGGGTCCATAACTTCAGGTGGCATTGCCATTTGGTTGGTCCTTCTTGTGCACAGATCAGTATCATGCTTCCAAAGGAACACCCAAGTTCCTAATCTATGTGATTAGCCCACATCCTGCTGAGTCATGGCCAGTGAACCAATGGTCTTTACTTAGGCAGGATAAAAATCTTGGGAGGCCTTGCCCATCTTCCCACACTGATTGTTCTACCTTTGAGCAAACCGCAATTTCTGAGCACCAAGCCTCCTCTATATCTTCTCTCTGCTCCAACTTCCAACTCAGCTGCCCTGTCCTGGACTGTTTCAAAAATATTGTTTCCCGGGGCACTTGGGTGGCTCAGTTGTTAAGCGTCTGCTTTCCACTTGGGTCATGATCCTAGGGTCCTGGGATCGAGCCCCATATCGGGCTCCCTGCTCAGCAGGAAGCCTGCTTCTCCCTCTCCCACTCCCCCTGCTTGTGTTCCTGCTCTCGCTATCTCTCTATGTCAAAAGAATAAATAAAATCTTTTTAAAAAAAATATTGTTTCCCTCTCACGGCAGGCCCAGGAGCAGGCCCACTAACTACTGATGTATTGTCCAAAGTACATATGACCTAAGATGACCTAGATCATCTCCTTTTCTGATCATGTTGCTAAAACCTCCATTTTACACTTGGATATATAACTTTGGAAATGTCATCTTCACCATAGAATCCTGTTCCAGAGGCCTACATAGCGGAGCAGGTAAAAGATCCTGAGTAATTACCTCAAACTATTTAACAATCCCTGCTAAGTGAAAGTCTGGAGAGGAGAAATGATAACCCATTTCTAATTACTTCTTTACCTTCTTCCTTTTTCCACTCTCTATCCCTGGACCCTTCTGCTAACATAGAAATTATTTACTCATGAGGTGTTTGTGTGGCTCAGTCATTAAGCGTCTGCCTTCGGCTCAGGTCATGGTCCCAAGGTCCTGGGATCGAGCCCCACATCACGCTCCCTGCTCCACGGGAAGCCTGCTTCTCTCTCTCCCACTCCCCCTGCTTGTGTCTCTCTTGCTGTGTCTCTGTCAAATGAATAAAATCTTTAAAAAAAAAAGAAAGAAATTATGTACTCATAAATGAGCATAGGTGTTATCTTCTATATATTACAGAAAAACCTATGCACTAATTACTCCAGGATTGGCTCATGATAAAGTAGATTATATATATGGCTTCTCTTAATAGAACAGCCAGAGTTTCAAGGTTATTTTCTAGCTTTAAGAATTATATTTTTATGTTCAAGGAGCTGAATGTTACCTTGGCATTGCTCTTTGATGATTCCCATATGATAAATCCTATTTTACAACCCCACATAGCCATCACCACTACATCAGACCATTCCCCTATACAGATACATGACTTGGTTGAAGAAAAGAAAAGATCTTGCAGACTGAAAAACAAAGGGGAAAAGAACATTAATAATTTTAAAAAGGGAATTTTTTACATATATAAAACTAAAAATTATGCAATACATAAATATGTATGTGAAATGTTCAAAGAAACAAAGTTAAACCCATTCTTCACTGAGGGCTTTATTGATCATTAAAGATAATAATATAAAATGTATATATTCTACTGGAAGGTATACTAAGTCACATTTTTCATATGCATTTGACCAGATGAGGAACTACTATTTAAGTTAATATAACTTATATAATATTCCACTGAATAATCTTTAAGATTTACTTCTGGAACTTAATGCCAATTATTGTAATAATCACTTAACATAAATTCTGCTTTGGTTGTCTGGAAAAAAACTTTATTATTCTTGATTACATTTATTGGTGATATTGTTCCATAGAAAATTTTAAAACTGAACTTTTATTAAAATGAAAACAGCTTAATTTATAAGATGTTAGAATGCTAGATTTCTGTTAGATGTTAAATTTCTTTCTTTTTTAATTTTTTTAGAGAGGGAGGAGAGAGGGTAGGGAGGGGCAGAGAGAGGTAGAGAGAGAATCCCAAGCAGTCTCCATGCCCAGCGTGGAGCCCTACATAGGGCTGGATCTCACGACCCTGAGCTCATGCTCTGAGACAAAATCAAGAGTCCAACACTTAACCAATGAGCCACCCAGGCACCCCTAGATGTTAAATTTCTAACATACATTGACATTTAATTTTTGGCTACATTTGTTTGGCTCAGCTAGATATTTAAAAATAATGTCTTCAAATTATTTTAATTTTCTTTTTAAAAATGTCTGCAACCCTATAAGCCCAATTTTGTTCACAATATTTTAAAAAGATAAAAGATATGAGCTACCTTTGGATAAGTTAAAATAACAACAAATGTCACAATTAGGAACTGATTTTCTTCTATAATGCAATGAGTAATTTGTAACAAATGAAATAAATGTGAATATAAGATTTCAGCATTATAAAGCAAATTAACCTCCAAATGTTTTACATAGACACAAAAAAGGAAGTCATATTAATCATTATTAAAATTCTGTGTAATTATTGATTAAGCCTGGCAGTGATGTTTTATATTCTTTATTGGATATTATGTACTTTGAAAACTCTCAGTGTGATGGATAAAAAATGTATATATCATTTCAGACAGGTAATTTTGGAGAATCATGGATTGAACGCCAAACTCATTGATGAGCTAGGATAAAATATCATTATTCTTTGGTAGATTTTATAAAATAAAATTATATTTAATAAACCCAACTATAATGTGATTGGTATGCACTTGAACAGTAAATGGACTATTACAGAATGTAGTGGAGGAAGATTCTGAACTCACCTTCTCCCACAGACACAACAAATCTACAGCTACATCTGCAGCAATTTCCTCTGAAAAAGAAGTGAAAACTAGCTGAACTGGTTCTCCACAATAAAGAATAACACACACACACACACACACACACACACACACACACACACAGAGATGGGAGGAGAGGGAGAGACACAGTCTCACCAAAAACCCCAGCCCTGGTGTGGCGACTCACAATAGGTGGGATCTTATAAATCCAGATATTCTCCTGGAGGAGTGAGGGATTTGTGCCCCACATCAGGCACTTCAACCCTTGGGATCTGCATCAGAGAGTTGTGCTGACTGGGAAACTAATGGGGCTTATGTCCAAATCAACCGAAAGGGCTTTAGGGAACTGAGATTCTCCTTTTAAAGGGCTCATGTGTGGTCTCACTTGCCCTGGAACCCAGAACAAAAGCAGTAATATGAAATGCGCCTAGAGTATATGTGAAAATTTATTTGCTAATCATAAAGTATCTGCCGGAAGTGTAGGAGACAGTTGGTACTCTCTCGAGAGATAGAGACACTGGTAGGCACCATTTTGCACTGTTCATTACTCTCCTAGCATAGGAGGCACACACAAATGTGTCACCCTCTTGGTGCCTTACTAAAGCCAGTGAGTACAAAAGGCTACAGCATTTTCCTGCTCCTTCCATACACCTGATGAGGGTAGCAGTCATGGCATTGTCTCACCCCCTTGCTAAAGTCTTTGGTCACAGAGACAAGGCACTCAGCTGCTGCATTGCTGAAGCAGGTGGGTGTACCCTACCCCTACTCTCTCCAGCTGCCTCACTAAAGCAGGAGTGTGCATGAAATCCCTTGATTGCTGGCCCTGTGGCCAAGGGGGCTTAAGTTCCTGGCCTCCACAGGACTGTAACAATGAGAAAAACAGTTCTTGGCAGGCTACAACCCCCAGGGCACTGCACAGACAACAGACTGAAACAAATTCCAGTCTTCCCGTGAAAAAGGCCTATTTACTTGTACTGGAGCTTCAGCCCGAGGGGCAGGTTTTAGGTTTACCACAGGTCTAGAGAAGAACTCTCAGACGACATAAGCAGGGAGACAACCATCCTTACATAGTCTCTTGGACTCACTACAGCCCATTGCTACCTCCCAGATAGAAGCTTATACTCTCATCTGTAGTCCTGATTTTTGCAACTGTCACCCAGACAATGCCTCTAGATATTCTGGTCTGGAGGCCATATGGTTTACAATTTTGGCCCCATAAAACTATTTATTTGCATACTTTAAAAGCTGTTGCCTGAGGGGATGGCTTCCAATCAGCCTAAAAATAAACTAGTGCTAAATGATATCCCTCTTCTTGGAACACTGACAGGTCTTGGCACACCCTCAACAATAGGGATCTATCAAGAATAAATCAGCCTGCTGAGACAATCACAAATGTTGAAGAGGCAACCAAGAGTTAGGGCAAGGTTGAAGGAGAGGGGTTACCTACACAGGTCCACTCCTTCAAGACTGGGAGAGGTAGCTGGTTCACCTAACCCACAGAAAGAATTAGAGTCAAGCAAAATGAGGAAACAGAAATAAGTTCCAAAAGAAGAACAAGACAAAACTGCAGGAAGAGACCTTAATGTAATGGAGATAAGTAATCTATGTGATAAAGAATTCAAAGTAATGGTCATAAAGATGCTCACTGAAATTAGGAGAAGAATGGATGAACACAGTGAGAACTTACACAAAGAGAAGGGAAATATAAGAACATACCAAACAGAAGTCACAGGGATGAAGAATAGTGAAGTGAAAAATACACAAGAGGGGCTCAATAGCAGATGGTAGGAAGCAGAAGAATGGATCAGCCATCTGGAAGACAGGGTGATGGAACTCACCCAATTAGATCAGCAAAAAGAATTTTAAAAAGTGAAGATAGCTTACAGGACCTATGGAACAACAAACGGGATAACATTCTCAGTATAGAGGTCCCACAAGGATGAAAGAGAGATAAAGGGGCAGAGAACTTATTTGAGGAAATAATGGCTGGAAACTTCTTCCCTTACCTCAGAAAGGAAACAGACTGCCAGGTCCAAAAAACACAGAGAGTTCTAAATCAGATGAACCCAAAGAGATCCACACCAAGACACATTAGTACAAAATGTCAGAAGATATGTTAAAGAGAGAATATTAAAATAGCAAGAGAAAAACAACTTGTTATGTACAAGGGAACCCGCATAAGACTATAAGCAGATTTTTCAGCCACAATCTTACAGACCAGAAGAGAATGGCATGATATATTCAAAGTACTGCAGGAAAACAACCTTCCACAAGGAACATTCTACTCAACAAGGTTATCATTCAAAGAAACTCCAAGTTATCTTTTCTAATATTGTCAATAAAATATTTAACTGTACTTATTAATAAGTAGGTTAATAGTTGTTATATGTGTTTTAGAGGTATAATATCTTACAACAGCTTTCTGATGTATGTACCCCTGCCCTGGTGAAATCTATAATTTATTTCCCAAGAATATTTTTATATGAGTTCAGGTCTTTGCAAAATTTGAGTTAGAGAAAACAAATTTGTCAATACTTTTTCTCCATGGGCTGTTAGATAGATTAGATGGATAGATAGATGATAGATAGATAGATAGATAGATAGATAGATAGATAGATGATAGATAAAGTCTAACATATTTTCAAGTAAAATGAATTTCAAAATGGATAATTTTAAATTATACAAAGCCTACCTCCAAAATATAAAAATAGAAATATATGTTTAATCTGTCCAATGTAATCAATATAAATTCTTAAATAATGAATTATATTGCACAGCAATACTTCCTAAGGAAAATAATTTTATAACACATCAACATCAGACACTATCTTATCTGTATTTTTTTTTTAAATTATTTGTTTATTTGACACAGAGAGAGAGAGAGAGAGAGACAGCACAAGCAGGGGGCGCAGCAGGCGGAGGGAGAGGGAGAAGCAGGCTCCCTGCTCAGCAGGGAGTCTGATGCAGGGCTTGATCCCAAGACCCTGAGATCACAACCTGAGCCCAAGGTGGAAGGCTGAGGTTTAACCAAATGAGCCCCAGGCACCACCAGACACTTTCTTAAAATGAAGCAAACTTTTATATTTCAGTTGTGAATTGTATTCTGACATTGAAAAACCATTGGTGATAACAGTAAGATGAATTACCTTTTATTTTTACTTATTGACCATTTAGATTTTTCTTTTTATGACTTACCTGAATAGACCTCTTGATACATTGATCTATTGGGATGTCTTATTTTGTAGAAGTTCCTTTTATACTCTGGATGCTAGTTCTAAAGTATTTACATGTAATGCAAATATAGTCTCTCACTCTTAAGCTTCATTATTCTTTTTCTGGTTTCTCTTCATGATCAAAAGTACTTAATTTTAATGAAGTACAAACTGCAATATTCCTGTCAGTGATTTTGTTTTTCTTATCATATTTAAAAATTACTTCCCTATGGAGCACTTATGAATTTAATTTTCTTTCACATTGAGGTTCTTAACTCACCTGGAACCGATTTTTCCTTTGAATGGAAAGTTAAAAGATCAATTTCTTTTTTTCTGAGATAGCCAATTGTTCCAGTGCCAATTGTAAATGTCTTTTTCTATTTCCCACCCATCCAGAGTGCCATCTTGTCATATATCAAGTTTCTATATATGCACACTTTTAAGATTCTATGTGGTGTTATAATGGTCTATATGTCTATATCATTCTGCTCCAATACAACATTGTTTTAATTATTGTAGGAAAGAGGGAAATCCTTCTACCTTTTTCTTTTTTGGAGAGTTTCCGGACTATTCTTGGCATCTGACATTTCTATTTAAATTTTATAATCTGCTTGCCAAATAAAACCACACATATATACATACACTTTTCTGCCCCCTATGTCAGAATTTTAAAGTTTAAATTGCAGATAATCTATTTATGAGCACAGTATAATGTCTTTATTCATTTAAGCCTTTTAAAATGTTGCAACATATGAATTTCTACTTTCATCCATAAAGCTCTTGGAAATAATGTGTTAATTTTACTCCTAAGTACTTTGTACTCTGAGTGCTATTTTAACTGGCATTTATTTTTTTTAATTGGTTTTGTAGATATATAGGAACATAACTGATTTTTCTGAACTTCTACCTAGTGATCTTGTTGAACTAATTCTAATGATTTACTTGTAGAAATTTTGAAGTTTTTATATGTATAATAATATAATCTACAAATAATAAAATTATTTTTTTCTCTCTAACCACACATACCTTGGATATTTTTCCTAAGCTCATTTAATTGACAAAGACATTCAGTCTAAGATGGAATAAACATAGTGGAAATCACCATTTTTATCTTGTACCCACATTCAGAAGAGTTTTTGATATTTTGCTACTAAGTACATTGCTGTAGGTATTTGTAACCACCTTTAAATAATCATATTAAAGAAATCACCATATATAATTTGACAAGTCATTATTATTATTGTTATAAATAGGGAGAAAATTTAAGAAACCCTTTATTGCAACTGTTGAGATGAACATACTTTTTTTTGTTATTTGGTTATACAGAAATATATGTATATGTACACATTTATTTGCATATATATCAGCAATATGCATATATAGTTTACATGTATACTCATATATACGTACACAAAAATACACACATATATTCTTGTTACAGAGTATTTCTCAAATCCCATTTTATTCTTATTTTTAAAATCAGAAATGGAAATTGAATTTTTACAAGGCCCTTTCAGCATCTATGGAAGTACTTGTTTGTGTGTATGTAGGTTTCTTTCTTTTCATCTAATAATATGGTACATGTTAATAATTTCTGAATATCAAGTTATATTTAGCTGCATTTCTGGAATAGATCAGTAAATATTTTATATTATTTCATTTGGAATTTATTTCTTATTTCTATTGATATGAGTATTTAAGATTATGCATTTCCCTCTGATTGTGGCTTTACATGTCTCACTTATATCCTATAATGTTATTTTTCTTTCTTCTTCTTTCTTCAGCTAATACAGCAGAAGAAATGACTTATTGTACATGTGTTACATTCAGCCACAACTGAAAACAGAATGAGTCCAGAATGTCACACAGGTCCAGGAAAAAGGACCAAAGGGACTGTTTTGTTATGAGCAAGGTGGGTCACCCAAAGGTGGTCATTGTGACCAGATGGCTATGGATATTCTGGCTCCATTGAAAGTTCGAAGCAGTGAGTATGTAGTCCAGCAGTTTGTACCAGTGTCACCGACCTCTGGCTTTCCTTATTTCTGCTCCTGTGGCTTCCATGGGTGTACAAGCTAGTGGTTTACTTGGACCTCTCTCTTCTTCCTTCTTTTTCTCTTCAGGCTGCACATTTGATTCCTTCCCCACTTGGCTCTCATGTTGTGAAAGTTTCCAAGAAGATGGTGCTATGGCCAAGGGTTTAATTCTTAGTATTATATTTTTCAAGGTTTTTAACTTTCATTTTGTATTTTCCCTTTCACTGAGAAAAATTTTAATAGTTTTTTTTTTAATTGAAGTATAGTTGACATACAACATTATATTAGTTTCAGGTGTACAATGTGGTGATTCTGCAATTCTATACCTTGTGCTTTCCTGACCACAAGTGTAGCTGACATCTGTCACCATACAATACTATTATAATACCATTGGTTATATTCCCTATGCTATATTTTTCCTCACTGTGACTTAGTCATTCCATAACTGAAAACTTGTGCCTAGAGAGGGATTTTTAAGGCTTCTGTGTGCAATGTCTTATTAGGTTTCCAAATTTGTTATTAATTGCAATTTTTATTGCATTAGAAATCAGAGAATGTGGTTTGTATTATTTTTATTTTAAGCACCTTGAAATTTTCTTTGTGGTCTAATATATGATAAGTTTTGGAGAACCCATCCTATAGGAATGGGTATAAAGTTTTAGGTATATTAATAAGATCTACATTATTGATTTTTTTGTTTGAACATGTCGTACCTCACTTATTTTTGTCCACTTCATCTAGACACATTCATCTATCTACATGCATCTACTATACTATATAGTGTGTGTGCATACACACACACACACACACACATATATATAATATGCGCACAGACATATATGTGTTACATTATAGAAAAATAATAAGATTATATATATATATATATGCTTTTATTCCAAGTTTTCAGTCAAATCTCTGCATGCTTAAAATTTTTGATTGTCATGTTTTGTGAAAAAACAAATGGAAAACATAAGACTAATATGATGGAGAAGAGGCTATTCTCTATTGAGGATTCACTCTTGCTGCTCACAGGCAGATCCTTTAGCAGCCATCAACAAGGACTGAATTGATTCTACACTGAACTTCAGGCTTTGCATGTACTTGTTTATTTGTAATTCTTTCTTGTTCCTAGAATGGAGCCCTCAAGCTCCTGAGGCGAAGGTTGAAATTTTCACAGGATTCTGCCACCTGTGGAGGCCCTGAACTCCCATGTTTGTCCCCTCAGCACTAGGAGGCGTCTTAGACTTCTGCCAGCTTCTCTGCTTGCCACTCTTGGCTTCTGCTCAGATTCTTAGTTTCTTACACTCCACCTTTGAATTGACAAACACCTCAAGAGAAAAAATAAAGTTTTAAAAATCAGAGTCAACACTTTTATCTTCTGTTTTATTCAGAAAGTTGGCTTCGCAAGTCTTTGAATCCTTGGTAGCTTTCTGATAATTTCAAATAGATATATTAAATATTTGGTCTGGTCTTTTCGGTTGTTGTCAGTGAGACAGTTGCTCTCAAACAAGCTGGCCTATCATTGCCAGTTGAAGCACCTGTTCCATTTTCAAACAAAGTATTCAACTTGTTTATCTTTTCACTGAACTTTAGCAATAAAATATTCATGTGCAATGTTTTCTGTATGAATGCCAATATTTGGGGAAAGATTGCTGCCTTGGAAATTCAAAATCTTTCCAAAGAATTCTTAACTATTAAGAAGAGACAGGGTGGACTTTTCATTCTCAGTTTACTTTATCCTCAAATTGTATCAACAAAATGCAAAATATCGAATGCATGTTAGATTGGTAAATTTGTTTTCTCATAGTTTCTAATCTTGATGCTGTACTTTTCTCACCATTGATGGATATCTTCCCAGTCTACATAACTTCAAGTTATTAATACTACGTACTGGGAAAAGAGGCTTGCTTTCTTCTTTTAAGCCATATCTCCTATAAAATGGTTATTTATTACAACAAATTCAGAATGAAAACCAAAAGACAGCTGATAAACAATAAACAGGAAAAATACATAAGTAAGGTGATAGGAATAAATTAGGAGGCTCAATAATTGATCAGAATCTTATGCAACTTATACTATAAAAGTAAAAAATACTATTACTTACAATAGCAAAGGAAAAAAAAATCTGTGTCATTGGCAGAATGATTGTACCCTAAGGACAAGTTCAGTTTTAAGATAATGGGTACAGTTATAATTCAATACTAAATTTTTATGGCCTTGAAAAATTGCCCATTTCTCAGTTCAGGTGGGAGAAAGAATTGGGTGCTTATGAAATCATTAATAATAATGTTAGAACAATTATAACAGAAAACATTTATCCAGCCTCTATTTACAACTGTATTTTCTGATACTTCATTATAGACTTTATATAATACATAAAGACTTAATATATTGCACAGGAAACTTCAATATCAGCTAAGTGCCTATTATGCATATGGTGAGATCATTACTCATAAAGTCTGGTTTATAATTTATCTCTACTTATTTGTACTAGATAGGAGAAAACTTTTAAAATGTACTCTTAAATACAAAGCTATATTCTTAGTTCAAAAGAGACATAAAATGGTCATGGACAAAGGGTGACACATGATGAAAACATTTTAAAACATCGTATTTTATCTATTCTGATTCATATTTACATCTGAATATTCATCCAGAATATTAACAGAGATTTAGCTGTACTTGAAGACTGATACGAGAAGGAAAAAAAAAAAAGCCAACCAATCATTTCTTCTGCAGTGTTGCCAATTTAAATAATAACTTTGTAAAAAAAAAAAGGCTAGTTTTTCTTAACTCATAACCACAACATTTTAGTCTCTATTTGATTTTTTAATTTTTAAATAAAATATTTTGGTATTTATGAAGCACAGCATTAAATGATAGTGATACACATTTGTGTCTATGTACCTGTTGAGACTACTGGGATACAGTTAGGTGACTACATTCATGTATCTTTTTAATTGTATAAATAGAATAAGAGTATCACATAGTTTATCCTTTGCATTAAAAGTTCTTAGTCTACTCATGCATACATGCACATCACACACACACACACCTTTCAGAAATCTTTACCTGTAAATTAGATTCTATAAGTAACCCATACAAGAGTGTGTTCATATTTATAAGTTTTCTATTATTTTGTGGGATCCATCCCTTTATCATTATGTAATATCTTCTTTCTCTCTTGTTACGGTCTTTGTTTAAAGTTTACTCTTTTCTGATAGACGTATTGCTACTGCAGTTTCCTTTCCATTCCCCTTTGCATGTAATATATTTTTCTATCCCTTCACTTTTATTCTGTATGCATCATTAGATCTGAAGTGAGTCTTTTATAGGCAGCATACAGATGGATCTTGTTTTCTTATCCAATTTTTGATTGGAGCATATAGTGCATTTACATTTAAAGTAATTATTGATAGATATGTACTAATTGCCAGTTTGCTGACTGTTTTCTGGTTGTTTTTGTAGTTCTGTTTCTTTCTTCTTCTCTTGCTCACTTCCTTTGTGATTTGGTGACTTTCCTTAGTGTTATTCTTGGATTTCTTTCTCTTTATTATTTTTTGTATCCGTAAATTGGCATCTCATTTGTGGTTACCATGAGTTCATATGTAACATTCTATGTGTGTAGATGTCTATTTTAAGTTGGTGGTGACTTAAGTTTAAGAACATTCTAAAAAGCACTGAATTTTTACTTCCCACATTTATATCTTATATTTCTATGTCATATTTTACATCTTATTTTGTATATGCCTTGAATAATTATTACAGGTCTAACTATTTTTACTACTTCTGTCTTTTAACCTTCATATGAGCTATATAGGTGATTGATCCATTATCTTTACTACACGTTTACCTTTACCTGTGAGAATTTTTCCTTTATAATTTTCAATACTGATTTAAATGCCACCTTTATCAAGCACTAAGTTTTAATATTAATTTGGCCTCTTAAGTGACCTTTCATTTTTTTTCCCATTTTTTCTGTATGCCTGTTCAAACTGAAAACCCCAGGGTTTCGTTAAAGATGCAATATGATATGTTCTAATATGGGAGCAGGGGGTTTGATCTACCAAATCAGTCTTTTTTAATTTAGACTTTTCCAGGGTATTTTTGCTTGCCATTTCGTTCCCTAAATGAACTGAAGAATAGTTTTGTAGTTTGTTTTTAAAAAGATTGTTGATATTTTACTGAAATCAAGCTACATTTAGAGATTTACGTTAAGATAATTAACATCTTTATAATACTGAGTCTTCTTTATCCAAAAATATGGTAAGGCTTTTTCTTTTTTCACATATTTTGGGGGTTTTGTTTTGTTGGTTGTTGTTACCATTGATGTTTTTCATTTTGTGACCCATAACATTTCATAGTTTCTTTTCTGAATTTTTTTATTTGAGTATAGCTGACACATAATGTTACATTAGTTTCAGGTGTACAACATAGTGATGTTAGATTAGTTTCAGGTGTATAACAGAGTGATTCAACTTCTCTATACATTATGCTGTGCTCACCACAAGTGTTAGCTACCATCTGTCACCATAAAATGCTATAATGATATCATTGACTACATTCCCTATGGTGTGCCTTTTGTTCCCATGATTTATTCATTCCATAACTGGAAAGTTGTATTTCCCACTCCCCTTTGCCCATTTGGCCCATCTCCCAACCCCCTTCACTCTGGCAAACATAAGTTTGTTCTTTGTATTTATAGGTCTGATTTTGCTTTTTGTCTGCTTATTCTACTGTTTCTTTCATATAGCTTTTGCATATTTATCATTAAGGTTATCCCTAAGCATTGCATTATTTTGTTATTATAAATGGTGTCTTTTTTCTTTTTTTTTAAGATTATTTATTTTAGAGAAAGAGAGCACACAAGCAGGAGGGGCAGAGGGAGAGGTAAAGAGAATCTCAAGCAGATGCCGCAGTGAGTGCGGAGCTCAAGGCTGGTCTTGATCTCATGACCCTGAGATCACAACGTTAGCCAAAACCAAAAGTCAGTCCATTTAATAGACTGTGCCACCCAGGCACCCCAATGGTCTCTTTTTTCAGTATGTCTCCTGATCCTAAAATTTTTCTATTTTTAATATGTTTATAATATTGAAACTCTTGCTTATCTGTGTTACTCAGTTACGGTGGCTTTTTATAAGATAATTCATTTTTACTTGCTAATATTTCATTTCAGATTTTTATATTTATAAATTATATTGATCTGAGATTTTACTTATTTATTTATATATTTTTAAAGATTTTTAAAAATTTATTTGACAGAGAGAGAGAAAGCACAAGCCGTGGGAGTGGCAGGAAGAGGGAGAGGGAGAAGCAGACTCCTTGCTGAACAGGGAGCCTGATGCAGGACTCAATCCCAGGCCTTGGGATCATGACTTCAGGAAAAGGCAGACACTCAACTGACTGAGCCACGCAGGCACCCCTATTTTTTGTGACATCTCTGGAAAGTTTTGGCAAAATTCACTTACATTTCATTGGCCAAATCCAAACTGATGGCCAAGACTGATATTTCTGGAAAAATGCCCACAGGAACCACTGTAATCACATGGCAACAAGAAACTAGTAGTTGAAAGGAGGAATAAATAGTTGAGAATACTAATAAAATCAACCATAACTACACTACCTTTGTAGTGTTTCCTTTCCTTTCCTTTCCTTTCCTTTCCTTTCCTTTCCTTTCCTTTCCTTTCCTTTCCTTTCCTTCCTTTCCTTTCCTTCCTTTTCTTCCTTTCTTCCTCTCTCTCTCTCCCTCCCTCCCTGCCTGCCTTCTGTCTTGGTGTTCTACATTCTATTGGTTTGGACAAACGTATAAGGGCATGTATCTACCACTATAACATTATATAGAGTAATTTCATGCCCTAAAAAACCTATTCATCTCTAACTCCTAGCAACCACTGATTTTTTTTTTTACTCTCTCCATAGTTGTACCTTTTCCAGAATGTTATATTGCTGGAATCATATAGTTTGTAGAATTTTCAGGTTGGTTTCTTTCACTTTGTAATATTCATTTGAGATCCTCCATGTCTTTCATGCTTGATAGCTCATTTCTTTTCAGAAATACCTAATAGTATTTCTACAGGTTTTACCATTATTAATAGAGCTGCTATAAGAATCTATGTGCAGGTTTTTATATGGATATAAGTTTTCAACTCCTTTGGGAAAATACCGAGGTTTGGTATTTGTGACCCAGTGATTGCTGGGTCATATGGTAAGAGTATGTTTAGTTTTATAAGAAACTGTCAAATTATCTTCCAAAGTGACTATACCATTTTATATTTCCAATAGCAATGAGTAAGAGTTCTTGTTATTCCACATCCTTGCCAACTTTTGGTGTTGTCAGTGTTCTGGCTTTCGGCCATTCTGATAGTTATGGAGTAGCTCATTGTTTTAACTTACATTTTGCTGATGATATATGATGTAGAACACCTTTTCATATACATATTTGCTATCTCTTTATTTCCTTTGGTGGAGTATCTACAGTCTGGCTTATTTATATTTTTTAAATATTATATAAATATACTTCAGAGATATTTATTAGGTGTGTTCAATTTCTAGTAGTAGAATATACAAAGATTCTTAAGACATAATTCCTGCTAATAAGAAGCACAAAGTATAATTGGAGAAAAACAAGTAAACCAATATTACAATATAGAATAATAAAGTTATGTAATGGGAACACACTTAATGGACACCTAAATACTCAGGAGCACTTGGGTGCTCAGTTGGTTATGCATCTGACTTGTGATTTTGGCTCAGGTCATGATCTCAGGGTTGTGGGATTAAGCCCAGCTTCAGGCTCCATGCTCACAGAGATGTCTGCTTGAGATTCTCTCTCCCTCTCCATCTGCCCCTCCCCCCACTCATGTTCTCTCTTTCTCAAATAAATAAATTTATATAAATATATCTCTATATATATACCCATAGGGAAGGAGGTATCATCAAATATTATCTCATGATTTTATGCCCCAAATTTTAACTAATATCCCACTGATTAAAGAAATGAGGGTGAAGATAATCAAGGGAATAAGGGCATCATGATGTTAGTCATGGAAACTAGCTAACAGTCCCTTCTAAAGAAAATTCGAGAAGTTAAATATGGCTCAAGGAGAGAGTGAAATATGAATGTAGAGAAGAAGAAATCTCAAAATGTGGGCTAAGTCCAGATTATAAAGGATTTTATTTGTTTTGGAAAGGATTTGGAATTTGACTTTGAAGATGATGGAAAATCTTTGGCTGGCTTTTAAGTATGAGGATGTCATATGAGATTTGGACTTTTGAGAAGTTGTTTTGCAGCAAGGCAATAATCAAGTGAATGGGAATATTCATGGACTATTGGAATACTGGAATGGAAAATTCATGGAAACTAATTAAAATGGAATTCTAAGAGACCCCAATGGCAGGGTACACTCACTTTTGTATGGGATCCTGTCATATTTCTGGAACTGCGTTTCCCTATAGCCCTCATGCCCAGGCTTACAGGCACAGTTACAGCATGAGTCATGCAAGCAGCAGTGGGTATGTTACTAAAGTCCGTTAAATTTGCTGTAACTTAACGGATATCTGTCGCCTGCTAACTTTTCTCTTGAATAAAGGCTCTCAGGCTTGGGACCTTTTATTATGACCATTTCTTATGATCTCACAATGTGGACTGGAAAACTAAGAAATCTAAGTATTTATGTGAGAGTGGAATTAAGTAGAACTAAAAAAGAGACAGAATGATTTATAAACATGGCAAACTAAACAATTATGGACCACTCCTACCCCCACCATACAAATACAGAGACATTTTAGATAAATTATATCATCTTGTAAATAAATAACTTTAAGATTTAACTTAGATATAATTCTGTAAGATTGGATTCTCTTTTTTTTTTCTAAGAACAGAAATAGTTTTAAAATATTCTGTAGGAAAACAATCACACAAAAGTCTTTTCTATAATTACAACAAAATATTAAGAGACTTTTTATACAAAAGTCATTTTCGATGCAGGACAAAAAATGGTGACTCAAGGATCATTATAAAGAAAGAGGCTTTTATTACCTGCCAGAGAGGAAAGTAGTTACAAAAATAGCTTTCTCATGGGGTGCCTGGGTGGCTCAGTCAGTTAAGCATCGACTCTTAATTTCAGCTCATGTCATGATGTCAGGGTTGTGAGATCAGGTTCTGTGTCCGGCTCTATGCTGGGCATGGAGCCTGCTTAAGATTCTCTCTCTCCCTCTCCCTCTGTCCCTCCTCCGCCCTCTTTATAGCTCTGTCTCTCTTAAAAAAACAAACAAAAAAAACCCCCAAAATAAAAACACCTCTTAACTAGCAGTGTCAAAATAAATAATAAATAAATAAATAAATAAATAAAATAAAAATAAAAAACAATAAAAAACAATCTACCAAACAAAAAAGTATAGCATGTAGTAGTAAGATCCCCAAAATGAAAAGAGGAAAAACCATAATATAAAGCAATAAACAGCTGCTAGTTAGCCCTGAAGATGAGAAACACACACACACACACACACACACAATATATGCTTACAAAAGTAAGTGACAAAATGAAAACAAAGGGGATACAATAAAACACAGCTTAGGATCTTCAGATTCAGAAAGAGAAACTGCACTTTAATAGAAGGGAAAAAATCCGTAGACAGACTAGATTCACATGTAAAGTTTTTGCTCTAAGATAAATATAATGATTTGGATAACATTTACCAATTAACTAAATTGCCAAAATTGACTGTTTAATTTTCTCTTTCTTTAGTTGACTTACAATCAACTTGTTAAGAATAAATCTAGCCAGGAGTATTTTTGTTAGAACTATCTAAGGGGCACCTGGGTGGCTCGGTCGGTTAAGCATCTGCCTTTGGCTCAGGTCATGATCTCGGGGTCCTGGGATCCAGTCCCACACAGGGCTCCCTGCTCAGCAGGCAGTCTGCTTCTCCTTCTTCCTCTGCCCTTCCCCCTGCTCATGTTCTCTCTCTCTCACTCTCTCAAATAAATAAATAAAATCTTAAAAAAAGAACCATCTAAATTTAGTCATATCCTATTGATAATATTCTTATGTCACTATCCCTTAATGATGGACCAAATCTGATGACATATTAGAAAAAAAGTCTAAACTTATGAATTTAGCATCAAAAAATTTGTATTCACATTCTAAAACCATCATTTCACAGCTTAAATGAAACTGTAAAATGTGCCATCTGTTCAGTCTGCATTATATGTTTAAATGCATCATATAAGATACTTGTGAATATATAATACATGCTGTAAACCTATGTATGTTTGAGAGAACAAGGAAGGAAATTGAAGGAATAATGATGCAATAAGAAAATTTACACAACAGTTATCATGAAGTATGGGTATAAGCCAGATTATTTTTTTCTAAGGACAGTAGAAAAATAGCAGGTAAACATAGTTAAGACTTTCTGCATCCCAAGGGCTATAGTTAAATTTGCTCTTGGCATTTAAAAATATACATACTATCCTCAGAATAAAAAGTTGTCAGTGCTCAAGTTAGAGCTAGGCAGTTCATATTCTCAAGATCAAATCAATATATACCACATTTACTTGTACTTGAAAATCTTGTTTCGAATTTTGAAACAATTGTTTTATATTTTACTCTATTAACTTGTATCTAAGAGAAATAGTTTACTCTATAAATTAGAATAATTTTTTCTTATTTTTAATCCACACAAAAATACAATAATACCTTTGAGTGGAAATAATAAACCACTCTTTCATTAATTCAACAAATATATTGAGCATCAAACATATGTCAGCCACTATGGATGTGGGAAATATAATACAATTGTACAGGCAGTCCTTGCTCTCATAGAATTTACATTATACTATGCTTGAAGGCAGGAAAAACTCAAACATCTCATATGCCAGGTAGTTGATATGCACTGTGAAGTAAAATAAAACAAGGTAAGAAAATAAAGGGTGATGAGGTAGGAAGCACTATATCAGACAGCATAGTTTTAAGAGTCCCTTCTGATAAGGTGATACTTTTGCAGAATCCAAAATAAAGTGAGAAATTAGAGAAAGTAGATATCTGGAGGAAAGGAGATCTGGATAGAGAGAACATTCCACAAATACCAACTGAGCTCCAAATAAATCTAATGCCCCATTGACTGTAGTATTATGGACACAGTGTTTGTGATCTAGTTTTAGAGATAAGGCATGTATTGAAAAGATATTTGTTAACACAGATCGCTAGTTAAACTCAGTGAGAAACATTTCACAGACTATAAGGTCACAGCATTTCTACAGCATAAAGAACACTTTTTCACCTTGCATGTTGCAGGGAAAGTTCTGAGCCTTTGAGGATTCACTCCTAAAAGGAAAATCTGTGCCTCGTTCACTATTGAAGTTCAGCACAAGCACCTGTCATGTAAGTAGATATTCAGAGGAGCTTTATTGAATGAGTGAACAAAAGGATGGATGAATAAGTGTGAAAAAAAATATAACCATAACTTTAAGAATGCATCACGGCAGGTAACAGGGAAGTAATCGAGTATTCCAAGAAGTTATAATATCAAAATGGTGGTGGGCATACAGTAGGTACAATTGGTATTATCTATGTGAGAAGCAGAAAGATAAGTTAAGAAATGACTTACTCTGGCATTCAATGCTATTCATGGTCTGATCTTTAAATAGTTTTAGTAAATATTTAGGAATATAATGAAAAGCAAAATAAATACATAGTTTGAAATTTTATCTTACATTTTCATGGACATAAAAATGCAGTAACACTAGGGTGAGAATATTAATTAAATAGCCCAATATCTTTTGCTATTTTTGGAACAAAGATATAACATGACCTAAGTGCTCATTGTTCAGCTCTATTACTCTAATACACTCCTGTATAACTCTTCTAATTTGATTTAATAGTAACAAAGATGAAGAATCAAATAAATCACACTCCTTGCATTATCTTGGACTATTTTCTAACTGCTCCTAACAAAATCCATGTGGTTTTTAAATGACTTATTTTAATTTAAAACAATCCAGAAATATTGCTTATAGTTTATAATATATATTTATGACCTTGAATCTTTATATATAAAATTCACCATTCATTCAATTTATCATATTATTATGTTTTAGTTTATACTATGTTCATGAGTTATGATAAAATGTGTACCCTTAATTTTTTAAAAAAATATTTATTTAGGAGTGCCAGGGTGGCTCAGTAGGTTAAGTGTCTGCCTTCAGCTCAGGTCATGATCCCAGGGTCCTGGGATGGAGCCCCTTGTCGGACTCTCTGCTCAGTGGGAAGCCTGCTTCTCTCTCTCCCTCTGCTGCTCCCCCTGCTTGTGCTCTCTTGCTCTCTCTGTCAAATAAATAAATAAAATCTTTAAAAATATATTTATTTATTTTAGAGATGAGAGAGAGAGCACGAGCAGGAGGAGCAGAGGGAGAGGGAGAGGGAGAGATAATCTCAAGCAGACTGTGCTGTGCTCAGAGCCTGACTGTGGGGCTGATCTCATGACCCTGAGATCACAACCTGAGACAAAACCAAGAGTCAGACACCGACCTACTGTACCGCCCAGGCACTTGTATATCTTTAATTAAACGAATATTATTATATATATTTTCAATAAAAATTAGTAAATATAAACAATAGTATTTTAGTATTGATTTTACTAAATCAATTTTGCTTCAGATAATATCTTTTTTTAAATGATTAAAATACCTTTGATGACTGCTACTATGTTTGAAATCAGATGTTCTTAATATATTGACAAAAAAAAAGCTTAAAATGTGCATATGTGTTCAGAGCCTGAAAATTTTACCAGCTGTCACTCTAAATGTATTCAGTAAACCCACTTTTGTTACAATATTTTAAATCATTTCTTAAACACTAGATAAGCATAATATTAAAATGAAACATTAATTATTCAGAATGTTTCTTTATTTAGAGATGGGAAAGCTTTACTGTCCAAATGTTAGACAATAGTTGAGGGGATTTGGTTGGAAGAACACAGTGGGTGAGTTCACATTTGTGAAATTCTCAGGTCACTGTTGTATAACTAAATAGTTCAGTATTCTAGCTGATTCCGGTTCTGCCTTGCAAACAAATGCACAACTGGGAATTGCAGTATATCTGGTACTTTGGTAGTTTGGAAGTTTCAAGGAAACTTCTTCCCCATATTTTAACTGACAATGGAAGATAAAGACTGTCATCGAAATGTCATGCTGGATTGGAAGTATCTATTGTTCCAAATGCAGACAAGACAAGCTAGTCCTGGTGTTAAAGACACTTAATCTCTGCAGGAGACTGTGTTCTTTCTCTTTGTGTAATACATTATTTTACATTTTCATATACATATCCTGGCATCCATCAGCTCTAAGATGAACATCATAAAGATTACACTATTTTTAGCTAGGACAATCATCGGAGCTTAAGAACTTTGAATAAATGAATAAAACTTCATGCAATTTTTGAAGAGTGTGTTTTTAATGTAAAATAATTATTTATAAGTGATTTTGACAAGGGAAACTTTTCAAGTTAGAAATGTTAATTATGGCTTTAAATAAAATTTCTTAGAATATGGTAGTCAAATGATAGGAACTAATCTTTTTGTAATCAATTTAATAACATTACAGAAGAGCCATCTTGCAAGACTATCCCCAAATTAAAGCAAATGAACAACACAAATTTAAATGATGCAGTGCAAAAATTATTTTGGAATGAGAGGTTTTACTTATTTGAGTTTAATGTAACACATTAGGACATAGATTATTTTTCATGGAAAATACAAAAAAAAAATCCTTACTCTAAAAACGTATAATAACAAAATGACAGACATTACATAAGCCAAAACATTAACTCACTATAAGACTGAAATTTTAAATTAGGAAGATTTCTTTACAGTTCTACTTAGTATATAGAATTTGCATACATTTTGCTCCTAAAATACAGCTATCAAGAAAGAAAAAGTATTTACTAAACCTGAGAGAATAGCACCCATTAATTTAATTGCTCTACAATTACATTTACACTTGAATAAATCAAAAGTCAATGGATTTTGTAATTTGAAATAAAAAATGTTCAAGATGCATTGTTTTAATCAGAATGTTAAAATGTACCTGAAGATTTCATATTTTATTTTAATCAACTCTAAAATGACAAAATACCAAAAATAATAGCAAGAATCTGAATATAATTGAATCAAGGTATTGTTTTCTTTGAAAGTATTGAATTAGGTCATTATATTTCTTTTACTGAGTATAGCAAAGAATGATTGAGAAATGATATATAAGTGCTTGAGATCATAGAAAAGATATGTCAAAATGTCATAGGTGGTGAGAAGGTAATGACAGAGGATAGAAAAAAAATGGATCAAATCTTAGTTTTGCTGCTTCACTTAAAGATTGAATTCCTGAAAATTTTTGTTGAACATGAATCTGCCTCTCACAATTTTGAAAGCATTTGACATTTTCTGTGACTTGAAGTGCATCAACATTTCAAAAATATTGTTCTGCAAAGAAATTACATACCTAATTCTTCAATAGAATCAACAATAACTTTGTGGGTGACCTAAACATGAGACTGTCTTTCTTTCTTTTTTTTTTTTAATGGGGGGAGGGGAAGAAGGAGAAGGAGAGAGGGAATCTTAAGTAGGCTCTGTGCTCAGCACAGAGCCTGACAGGGGGCTCGATATCATGACCCTGAGATCATGACCAGACCCAAAATCAAGAATCGGACACTTAACCGACTAAAGCCACCCAGGCACCCCAGAGATTTTCAATGTACAGAAATCAATTCTATTACGAAGAAAGTGGAGATAATTACTGTTCAAAGTTCATTCTTACAATATACAAGAATGTTAAATATTTTTTCTTATAATATAGAAAGGAATTCTTTACATTTTGTAATTGACAACTAAGTGATCTAAACTTCAGGTATACTTTGACACACACTAAAGGTTTACTGAGACAGGATATCTTGAATACTAAGGGGTTATTGATCTTAGGAATTTTATCTTTTTAATTGCATATAACTTCTAGTAGTAATTCTAATGTCAACTGTAATATGTCAACAAATACAAAGACATTTGTAATGTCAACAAATACAAAGAACCTCTTTACCAGATACCTTTTATGGAACTGTTCTCTTTTCATCAAGTAATTTTCATGTTTAAAATTTAGAAGTTTGTTTTTTCTTTATAATGTTGTTTTTTGATGAAATTACAAATGCTGAAAGATGTTTGTGAGAAAATGTTTCGATATACCAGTAGAGATACACAAACCTACATCCTTTAAATATTTGGCCTTCAGAAATTAGAGTGCAGGTATAAAATTCTTTGACTCTTTATTTTTTATAATATTTATTTTTAGAGCAAGTAATCTAATGTGTATGCCAGAGCAGAAAAACTATGATTTGTATAAACAGAAGCCAAATACTTGTAGTGATACATTTATTCCCTCATTTATCAAGCAGTCAAAACAAACTTTATGAGCATCTATGTATCAGTCATAGGAATACAGAGATAAATAAGGCAAGATCTTGATTCTAAAAAGGCAGTGGTCTAGAGTGGAAAATACCAATATAAAATCAAGTTATAATAATACTGCAGAGATGTAAATAAGCTATGTTAACATAAGTACAATCAAGTTAAAGCAATGAGATAATTCTCAATTGCCAAGAAAATAATTTGCCTTTAATCAATTCAGTAATCTGGGGCGCCTGGGTGGCTCAGTTGGTTAAGCGACTGCCTTTGGCTCAGGTCATGATCTCGGGGTCCTGGGATCGAGCCCCACATCGGGCTCTCTGTTCAGGAGGAAGCCTGCTTCTCCCTCTCCCACTCCCCCTGCTTGTGTTCCCTCTCCTGCTGTCTCTTTCTTTATCAAATAAATAAATAAAATCTTTAAAAAAAAAAGAAAAGAAAAGAAAATCGGTTCAGTAACCCTACCTAAATGGGAATATCCATCATAAGAAAAAAAATATTGTAAATGTTCCACATTAGCACCAGCAATAATAAGATTGATTAGAGTTTGAGTGTTCACTATGTACTAAATTCTCTTCTAGGCATTTTATTTTATTTTTCTAAGTAGGCTCCAAGCCCAGTATGGAGCCCATCATGGGGCTTGAACTTGAGACCCTGAGATCAAGCTGAGATCAAGAGTCGGACGCTTAACCTACTGACCCACCCAGGTGCCCCTCTCTTAGAGATTTTAAATGCATCTTAGTAACTCTATGAGTTAAATACTCTCATCAGTCTCTTTTCCTTCTATGCCAAGAGTATCAGAGAGAAATTCTGTATGCTGACACTGTAACACAACTGCTGAGATGTGAATGCAAGTAATTTGACTACAGAGCCCACGTGCTTAGTACACAATGCAGAGTAACTGCTCAGTCTCTAACAGAAATGAAGAAGAGAACAGACACTTCCGTTTGCTATCTCATTGTTAGAAGAACCAGGTAACTCCTTCTGCGAGATCAATGTTTAAGCTGCTAGTCTCAGACTGAGGAAAGATATATACCATGTGCTCTTCTAGAGACAAACTGTCATTCAGTCAACGTATATTTATTGAACACTTGATATATTTTAAGGATTGTTCTAAGCTCTCTTTTGTTAAGAAGCAAAAATAGACGTTTTTGCCCTTATGATGCTTAAATTATAAGAAGCTTAAATTCTAGGTAGCTTGTATTATAGAAAAAAAGAATGTGGCTGACCATAATAACAAATTTTGTCTATTTACATAATATGTGAGAAGCTTAGAACAACAGAAGACACCATGGGCTAGTACAGAATCTTCCTTAGTAACAATCACTTATATTTGCTAATAGTTTCCCACAGCCTTTAAATAACTGTTAAATTGCATGAACTCAAATGCCACTCCAGTAATTTCACTTTAAAGCACTTTAAAGCTCTGAAGCCACAAATCTCTGAGCTTTATCCCACAAATACCTACCCCACAGCTCTTTAAAACCATCTTTTATTTATCCCCATCAACTAATCAATCAAGTGTGTTAGTTGCTGTGTCTCTGCATTTGTAACTTCTCTCCTTTTTTCTTAGTGGTTGAGTCATCACCCTAAGACATCAAGAGCTCTCTATTCTGAGTAAATAGAGCTGATGTGATTATATTGGATGACAAGATATATAAAAAGATTTATGCACTTATATAGCTAAGTAGGTGACCAGATTTTGATAATTGAACAGTGATATGGTTCACATAGTGGAGGTGAAAACTAATTGTGGAGTTCTTAGAAAGCTTTTTTTTTAATTGTACTTTAATAGCCTGAAGAATTCATGTGAATTTGTTTGAATCTCCACTTTCTTTTAAGCAACAAGTTATGCAAACTGTAAGTTGTAGTGTTTATAACTACCCAACCCTAATTCATGCTATTCTATAGAGCCCTAAGGTGACAATTATTTCTGAATTCATTGGTAAATGGAAGTCTGGTGTGATGACAAAGCCAAAAAAGCTGTGTGTGTGTTTTTCCTGGCTGCCTAAAGAATCCCTCATGGCTGATAATAATATGTCACCTCTAATCTTATTTTCTATTTCTAAGATGTATTTTTATTAACCCTCATTTTCTATCGTATCCTTCATTCTGACATAGGATATGCTTTGTTTCTCCAGTAATTTTGAATGTCTTCATGGGAGGCTTCATTTCTGTTAGAGACTGAGCAGTTACTCTGCATTGTGTACTAAGCACGTGGGCTCTGTAGTCAATGTGATGGAATAGACTGTTACCAGTGTGGAAAAAGAGGGGGAAAAATCTCATTCTAAGATCATTTAATTGAAGAAAAGGAAAAAAAAATTCTACCTGACTTCAAGTAAACTTTTTCCCAAATTTCCTAATATACCAGGAAATCCTGGAGGATGAAGGATTATAAAGTCATGTGGTACAACAATAATTTCCTCTCACAGGTATGAAAGCAGATGAAGGACTCATCCAGGCTTTACCTTCTCTGGAGAATATAACAGTTCAGATTGGGTCTTAAGGAAAAAAGAAAAAGAAAAAGAAAGAAAGAAAGAAAGAAAGAAAGAAAGAAAGAAAGAAAGAAAGAAAGAAAGAAAGAAAGAAAGAAAGAAAGGAAGGAAGGAAGGAAGGAAGGAAGGAAGGAAGGAAGGAAGGAAGAAAGAAAGAAAGAAAGAAAGAAAGAAAGAAAGAAAGAAAGAAAGAAAGAAAGAAAGAAAGAAAGAAAGAAAAAGAAAAACTTCAGCAGCTGAAAAATATATACACATGTAAAGAAAACATAAATAAAGTGCAGCAGCAAGTCTTTAATGGCATGCATATGCAAAAGTTTTGTTAGTAGCTGCTCTCAGTACAGAAAGAAGGCTCAGTCAGGGAGGTATGTGCCAAACAAGCCAATTTAAATTCGGCCAGTCAGCAAACAGCCATACCTGTCAGTTTGCGAGAGGGTATTTTGCTTTCTTTGGACAAACAATGCTCTTCTGTTATAAATGACATTACTTAGCTTGACATAACAAGATGTTTTAAACAAGGCACTTAGAGGAAGAAGCATTTCTTTGATTAACTTGAGGACATTGAAACAAGGGAAGATGGATAAAAAGAGAAAAAAAACCACTTAGAATAGCTCATTGATCTGAACAGCAGACTGACATACATAGGAAACACTGTGGTGAGAAAGTGAAGCTATGCAGCATGTGCTTGTCTTAATAACCTAGTTTGACCTACTGCAGGGACAAATGTAACCATTTGTGAAGAAATCTCATTCTTGACAGTCCAAAAAAAAAAAAAAGGAATGAAAGCTGACTTATTTAATAATTCTATTTTTTTAAAAAAGGTTTAAAATTAGTGCAGGTTTTAAACAAAGTTTTCATTGATCTCATCTACTTTAAGTTTATTCTTTTAAGCATTGATAATATCAACAGTTAACAATTATTAAGCATTTATGAAGTCTTAGACATTGTACTTCACACTTTTATATGTATAATTCTCTCAAAATCACTACAGAGTGGGCACTGAACTTATCTTCATTCTAGAAGCAAGAAATTTAATGCTTACGGAGGTTGTCTATTGCCAAAATCAGACAGCAAGCAAATTAGCCTTGGAATGTGTGCTTAGACTTCCCACACTCAGTCATCTTACTGGTGAATATGCCTTCAAACTGTTGGGACAATTCTCCTTCTTTATCATTATTGCCACATAGCTAACATGCAAAATTTTTATCATCTTTTTCTTTAAAACTTAGTATTTTACCTTGATATAAGCTTTCCCCTAGAGTTTTCTTATATTTCAATAAGCATTTCTCCTTTCCAAGAATAGAGGGACAGCAATTCACATTTGAGAGGCAGCTATAAAGGCCTTCCATCCTAAGAGGGACACTCAGGGTGCTTTCACAATCAGTGGACATTATTTACTGCTAAATTAAAATGGAATTCCTATGGCATCACATATTATATTCACATTAAAGTCAAATGAGCTTATCGTGATTAATATCACTACAGTGAACACCAAAGAAATTAATGGTGATTATCTCCTTATTGCAAGGGTGGCTGATAATTAGTGCTATTACACAAAAAGGTACATTTTAAGCAATCATCACCATGCATTCTTTTAGTACCATTACAATACTGATCACAATGAGTCCACTTGGAAATCACAACGCCAGAACCTAAGTTCGCCAAAAGTCTGTGGTCTCAGGTGTGACTAAAGAACAATTCCACCAAGTTTTTGAAATTCTATTTAATTATATATAACAAAATTTTCTTTTTTTTAAAGATTTTATTCATTTATTTGACAGAGAGAGAGCACAAGCAGGGCAAGTGGCAAGCAGAGGGAGAGGGAGAAGCAGACTCCCTGCAGAGCAGGGAGCCTGATGTGGGGCTCCATCCCAGGTCCCTGGGATCATGACCTGAGCTGAAGGCAGTCACTTAACCAACTGAGCCACCCAGACACCCTGTAACAAAATTTTCTTTCCTGAATATATTATTTTAATAAGGTGTGATCACAAATGGTAGACTTTGGCTTTTTTTTTTTTTTTAAGTGTAAGACTTTGACACAGCTGCAGGATAACAATCATACATTAAGACTTAAGAGCAAAGCATAAACTTTAAAATATTTAAGTATTTTTATTATTAATTTGGATGCACAGTTATTCATAGCTCTGTATTATCTCAGACAACAGAATCTGCTTTAAGGATGTGATGAAATGTGACAAAAATGAGCATGTATGTAACCTGTGTAATGGTGGCACTTTCCAAAGGAATTAATAGGAATAGGTTTGTAATGTTAGGAAGAAGTTCTCTCTCTCTTTTTTTTTTTTTGACCTTGACCTTGACCAAGATAATGAGTTGAATATTTAATTTACTTCTCTGCTACTATGACCCTTTTGATAGCCTAAGATAATGATTTTTATCCAGGAACAAAAATGGCACTTAAGCAAATGGATTCCCATCATCCCCTCAGAAATAACAATTTATCAGACCGTAAGTATAGCTATCACCTTCTTTTAATTAGGTAAATTCTTTTTTTTTATTGTGGTAAAAGACATGTAATATGAAATCTATTAACAAAATTTTCAGTGTGTGATACAGTATTATAACTATATGCATATTGTTATACAGCAGATATTCAGAACTTAATTAGGTAAATTCTAATTTCACACAAATTTTATATGTTCTTGGTTGCATAATTTATGGACTTTTCCAAGTGGAATTCTTATGTTAGTGAAGCCAGCTAGACTGAAGTTTTTAATTAATTCAGCCACCTATGAATCATGAAAGCCAAGAAATGAAGCATGGATGTCATTTAAAAGATAAAAGTCCTCAGGTTTACAGGATTTAACATCCATCACAAAGTTCATTTCCAAGAGTCCTCATTACAAGTGAAATGCAGCTGTTCCATTTTGATTTCCTCAAACCATTATTGACAAAAGAAACTATTCAGTGCCACTGAAGAGGCTTGTATTTGCTGAGTAACCTGACTCTTCAGGCACAATATCATTTCTGAATGTGACATGATCTTCACTACCTCAGTTTCAAAACTTCTGATGTGTTTTAAGTGAAGAATATTCCTAAGAGACTTCTGTACTTGAAATGCTCAATTTCCTCCCATTTTAAATGATGAATTTGTTGTCTCTTAAGCAGAAGGGAAAAGGTTAATAGTTGTATTACTCACTTCCCTGAAAATTTATTTTGATTAGGAAAAAAGTAATAAAATATCCCAAAGGAAAGTCAAATTTTATTTATTCATGCATTGTAACATCTGCTACAGAACATAGAACACAGAGTTAACCCAATGATTTAAAAAAAAAAAAAAACAGAGTTGAGAGGGGTGAGAGTAGAGAATTAAAAAACAATTAAAGAAATTTTTATGAACACCAATGTACAAGTCAATTCTTTTTTAAAGTTTCTATTTGAGCGAATTGAAGGCAGCTAATTAGTGCTACATTTTGTTTGATGTAAAATATTCCACTCTAAGAAATAAGTAATGAAGTATACAACATGAAGTCTGACAGAATTCAGATTGAAAAATGAGCCCTAGAGTTAGGCTGCCCATGTCTGAAAATGGATTCTACCTCTTTCTGCAGGATCTTTGGGAAGACACTTAATTTCTCTGACTCAGTTTCTCACCCATCAAAATAGGCAGAGGATATAATAATTATTCTTATCTCAGGAATTATTATGTAATTATCCCTATCTCATGCTAAAATATAAAGTTGTTGGAACAATTCCTGGTACATACCACTCAGAAAACAATGTTAACCTTATTACTGAATGGTTATCTAAACAAGGGGTCTGTATTCAAATTATAGCCTTTTAGCTAAATCTGGCTTACAACTTTTTTAAAATCAAAATTTTATTGAAATGCATCCACACTCATTTTATTTATTTTTTAAGGATTTTTTTTTTTTAAGAGTTTACTTATTTATGAGAGAGAGAGAGCACAGGCCCAGGGGAGGGTCAGAGGGAAGGGAGAAGAAGACTCTCTACTGAGCAGGGAGCCTGATCCCAGGACTCTGAGATCATGACCTGAGCTGAAAGCCACCGATACTTAACTGACTGAGCCACCCAGGTGCCCCGCCACACACATTCTAGATGTTGACATCATCAAAGGCTGAACTGAGTAGTTCCTGCAGAAAACTTATGGCCCATAAAACCTAAAATAATTACCATCTGGCCCTTACAGAGAAATTTTGCCAGACCCTTGACTTCTTTGAATGTTGATATTGGGTATACCTTAATGAAGCTTCAGCTAGATCACTTCAGAGATATTAATTACCATCAGTTCAAATAATCAGAAGTAGTTTCTAGGACAGTAGAAACCTAAATAAAGGCAAATAAACCACTTAAGATTGGAGTTTTCTGAAGAATGTATTACTGTAAAGAATCAAATTTATAAACCTTCTAGTCTCCAATACCCAATTATAGTTCTAGTTTTATCTAAGCATTTTCTGACGTCCAATCAAGAGTGTAACACCTCTGGGAAATTTTGCATTTCTCGAATAATGTATATTTTTCCCTTTAGCTATCTGAATCTCCTCATGAGGTCCGTTCTGCTCTGAATGCCCTTCTATTTTCCCCTTCTGTCACATAGCCAGAATGCAGAAGAATCAGAATTAAAACTCACCCATGTGAGTCTTTAGTCCTAATTTTTTTCCCACTATACCATGTTGCCCAACTTCTATACTGAGCAATGGGTTTTATTTAGCTCACACACACACACACACACACACACACACACACACACACACATACACATACACATATACTCACGTGTTTGTATGTGTGTGATGTGTACATTTTACAATTCTACATATATATTCTGGAGATATAAAAATATATTTGCAATATAAATGTACACCATATATTGCAAATATATAGCATATATATGCTACATATTACTTATGCACATTTATCACTATATAACTACAAGTATATAACAAGTACATATCCCTTATTATGTGTCAGGATCATTCTAGACACTGGAAATACAGCACTGGCAATTTTAGATGGTCATCAGTGGCAAAAATACAGGGTTATGTGGCATGCTGGGGAGCACTTCCCATTTTAAACAAATTGGGCACAGAGGGTCCCAATGAAAAGGAGACATTGGACCAAAATCTAGTGGAGGGAAGCCAGTGAGTCCAGGCTTTTTCTGAAGCCAGTGAATCAGGCAGAAGCAAGGGTAATTAGGGAGGCCCTGATGGGGAAGTATGACCAGAGTATTATAAGCAGAGAGACCAGACCAGCAAGGCTGAAGCTAAGAGAGCGAGGGGGGAAAATGAGACACAGTTATGAGGGGCCATTTTGGCCATTTGAAGAAATTGGGGCATTACTCTAAGTGAGAAAGAAAACCCCTGGAGGGGTTTGAACTTAATTATGGTTGCTTTGGTATGTATGTCATTAATTCACTTCTTTTGCCTTACCATATTACATTTTCGGATACACTTCATGATTCTTTCTAATTGATTTCCAGTAAGTGTGCCACAACACATTTGCTGTTGGTTATCTGCTACCCATTACTCTGCCAAGTATCAAATAATCTGTTACCAAAAGTTCACAAGCATAGGAGATACCTTGCCTATTTGTCCTCACAAAGTTACTGTTGCTTTTATATTATCAATATTTATACTCCACATTTTAATTTTTACATATGATGTTCACATGTAATCCTGGCAAGTTTGTAATATTCTGACAAATATTATTTGTTCATATCTAACTGGTTGATTGATAAGCATTGTTTTGTGAAACTCTATAGGAAACAATATTTGAAATTTAATTTCTTTTTTCTTTCTTTTTTTTTTTTGTGAGAGTGAGAAAGAGTGCATATAAACAGGGAGGCGAGGAGCAGAGGGAGAGTGAGAGACAGAATCCCAACCAGGGGCTCAATCTCATAACCCTGAGATCATGACCTGAGCCAAAATCAAGAGTTGGACGCTTAACTGACTGAGCCACTCAGGTGCCCCTGAAAATTAATTCTAGTAGACATTTAGGATTTGGAAATCTATATGAATACCATAGACATATTTTCATTGAGAAATTTTCATTAAGATGACATTTTAACTTCTGATGAATGAAACAAGACAATTCAGTGTTCCATTTTCCCTATGTTACCATACTTTTAAATGCAGTTATTTCACACAGAAATTTGCTATGATGATAAGGTAGACTGTTAAAATGTTTTTTGTTTTCCTTTATGCTATTTTTCTGTTATTTTCCTAATAACTTTTTTTTCAATCACATTTGGTTCAAAAATTTAGAATCTTATGTCCTAAGATATACCCTGTCTTATAGGGTATATCTATAATCATATATTCCATAAAAGGGTATAACTATAATAATAATATTCTATTATGAATGAATTATGCTTATATATTTCTGCTTTATGTCTCACAAACCAACATATTGTAATATTGCTTTAGTCCTCATTTTTGGCCTGGTTTGTTGATCAAAATAAAAACAAATAACTATTATTTTAAACTTGTGGTTAAAATGTGTCCTATCTAGACACCTGACATTTTGAATACTGTTAGAACTACCTTGTGTTTGTTTCATACATTTTCATACTGCTTAGCTTAGTTGCGGGTATAATAAATTGAACATAGTTATCTTAAATATTCAAATAAAATTTTTGAAGCAATTTAAAATATTAATGATAATTTTTAAAAGCAGCAAATCTAGTGAAATTGGAAGTTAATCAGAACAAAAACAAAATAAAATTTCCATTTTGTATGATCATTGAATTGGAAGCAATAATAACACTGACCTCATTGGGCTGCTGTAATTCATCACACAAAATGCTATCATTTTGCAAGCTAAATAGTAGTTTCTCAATGCTATCAGTTGTGATGATAATGATGATAATGATGAGGATAACAAAGGAAGATGAAAATTCTTTCAAGTAGAAACAGAGTTTTCTGTTAAGGCTATTGCTTTAGCTTTTTACCAAGTTTTTTATGAATTTACAATTCCTTAATCTATGTCCTCAGGGTGATTCTAATAATTTTGTAGGGAGCTGCCAAAAATTAGTTATTGTTCTGTTAATCATTGCTAATAAGAACAGAGAATTTTTCTAGTTGTCCCATGAAAATTATACTAATTAGAAATGTCTGAATTTGTGCATCTCCTTGGAGATTAATTTATTCATCATAATCAGTTAATCACTTTTCTTTACATAATTAGATAGCTTCTGGTGAAGAGGAAGACCCTTTAGTTTTCTTAGAATGAAGAAGACTATTTTAGCTGACACTAGTAAAACTTGGAAGTCAGCTCAAGACCTTCTTAGCATGCATAATTGCATACTGATTAGTGCCGATACCATTGTTGCTCCAAATAACGGGCTTCAGGAAATATTTAGGAAATTGACTCTGAAAAAGCACAATAGCCTATTGATGGGCAGTATTTTTTTATTTTATAAATTATTCAGCAACTGACATTAGCAGAGATTCACTTTATAAATAGGCTCAGTCCCTACTACTTTCCTCGTGCAGCTTAACAAGCTAGATCCCTCCAAATTATCTTCGACTGAAACACCATTACTATTGTATTATTCTGCTTCTTCAATAGAGAAGGAAGGGAAGAAGAGAGTCATACATTTTAAAAGTAAATAAATTTAATTAGTTGGGCAGTATAGAGTCAAAAAGTAAGTATGGGCAGGAAGAATGCAATTGATAGTAGCAAACAATTGTTATTTTAATAACATAGCCAGTATGTGTGTGTGTGTGGGGGGTGTTCACTTAATCCCAAATATCTTTTTAGAAATTTACTAAAATAATAAAAAAGTCCTCTTCCAGAACTTCACTAAAAAAAAAAATTAAAATATGTGTTTCAGGAAAAAGCAAATTCAACTCAGAAATATGTACCAAAAGGCAGAAAGGAGAAGTATACAAAGATACTGGTAAAAACTTGGGTATACTCAAATATGCATTTATTAAACAAAATATTTGATAATTTTGGCTCATGGGGGATATAAAAATGATGTTCCACTAAACGTTTGGCAAAAAGGAAGTACCAATAGTCTTTAGGCATTTTCAGCTCATTTTATAGTGTATGAGGAGGGCAGATTTACAGAAAATAATTGAATTGATTGCAAACATTTTGAATTGTCTTGCTGATATCTATATTCAATCCTGTTATTTTCCCATAAATTTCAATTAGAACAATATTAATAAACTATCATTAGTCAAAAATGACATTTCAGTTATTTGCATTTTCTAGTAAAATTTGTAAATAAATATAAAAACAAGTTTTTAAAAAATCTAACCATGGGACATCTGGTGGCTCAGTCTAAAAAGTGACCTACTCTTGATTTCAGCTGAGGTCATGATCTCAGGGTCCTGAGACTGAGCCCCGCATCAGGCTCCACACCCTGAGGGGATTCTGCCTGTCCCTCTCCCTCTGCTCCTCCCCCTGCTCTCTCTCTCTTTCTTTCTTAAATAAATAAATAAACAAACAAACAAACAAATAAATAAATAAATGAAATCTTTTTAAAAAATCTAACAATCACTACTTCTTTTAAAGTATTTATTCTTATACAAAGTTTGAGAAATTTGTAGAGATAGTGTAGGAATATCTCTTCCTCCATATTAACCTAATTTCATATATTTTTCCTGTTTCTTGAGGAAGCTTTTGACTTTTAAATATATTGCTTTATATTCTGGAAAATTAATTATTGAAAATATCTTTAGCAATTATAATTTTATAAGAATCATGAAATTCACGTTATTATTCTCTCTTAAGGCAGAAGAACAGGGCATATAAACTGGAATATAATGACTATTTTTAGGTTCAACAACTTATCATCAAATTTGTAGGTAGTCATTTATCACCTAGACACTTTTCAGTAAACAAGCAGCCCTTGTGAAAATCACAACATAAAACTTACTCCAACAATGCTTAAAAAAACAAATATATTGAATATATTTTATATATTGGTTATATACATTGATTTGCATAATGCATAACTTAAACAAGAGTAATTCAAATATTGAGGTGATGATGCCAAATTTTATCAGTGATAGAAGAAATTACAGATCAATGTGATGTGCAAAAAATTTCACGGAAAATAGAATAAAGGATTTCTGATGTTTAAGTCTGCACTTTGGCAGAATCTAGACAGTACAAGCCAGATTTAAAATAATACATTGGAAAAATTTGATATTTCAAATAAGTTGTCATTCAGTGAATGGGCAAGACTACAGTATAACAGCAGTGGGTAAGGTTAACACTGACTGTCTAAATTAGGGGGAGGAAAAAATCTTTTGTATTTCTATCAATATGATTCCCTGCCATTTCTGGTCATTGTCACCACAGGTTCCTGAGCAAACTAGAACTAGAAAATTGTGTGCAGAGCCAAGAGCCCCCATTGGCAACTATACATCCATTCATATGCTGACCCACTTATCCCCATGTTTATTTTATTCATTAAATATTTATTGAGCACCTGCCTTATGGCGGAAGGTATGCTACAAGAGTAAGCCAACGTCAGCCATGTGGGAAGTCAGTCTAATGGCAAGAAGACTTGTGAGCCCAGTTTGGTGGTGCAACATCATATTATTTTTTTTATAAGATTATGGCTGCCATAGGAGCTAAAGATGGGCTGTGGTTAATTTGGCATTGAGAAGTCTGAAAAACCTGGATAGAAGGGGTACAGCTTTAAATAGGTCATAAAGGATAGATCGGAATTTGCAAGTTGAACAAGCTGCTAGGAAGATTTAATTATAGGACAACACACACACACACACACACACACACACACATACACAGGTCCAGAGAATGTGGTTAAGGAAAGAGTATGATATGCACAGGAATAAATGATGAGTTGCAAAAAATTATGCAGATACTTGAACATAGTGTTGTTCTGTAATATTTATTTAATGAATTTTTTATGCAGGGAGTTTCATGATCAAAATTGTTTTAGAAAAATCACATTGACAGCACTGAGAATGATGGATTGGAATGAGAAGAACAGATACAGAACCTTGCCTCCTCTACTACTTCTATCTCAGTGAATAATATAATTTTCCATGTATTTGCTAGAACAAGAAATCTGGTAGATGTTTTGGCTCTTCTCTTTCTTTCAATCCATCACCAAATACTGTCTTATCTATGCCCTCCTGTCCAAATGTCTGGAACTGCACAGCAGAGAGAGCAATTATTTCCCCTTGTGATCATTAATGAATACAAATTGAGTTTCATATCTTTATTCTTGCCTTTGTCTTTCCCTGGAATCCATTTTCCCATACAACATAGAAATGTTGCTAAATCACAAATTTTGTCTGGAGAAAATCCTTTAATATTTCCCTGTTACACTACAAAGTCCAAAATCCTTGCCATTTCATACATGGGCCTTAATAATCTTGTGCTTACATAAATTATCTGCCTTAGATCTTTATTTTGCTTCACTCCCTTAGGTGATCTTCTGTGTGTCCTGATAAACACCACAAAAATGATAACATTGTCTTCAATATTTTGTTTTTACTTACCTATTAAACCATCAAACAAAACAACTAACTTTCTGAATGAAGAGATGCTTCCATAGAATTGTATCCCACCACCTACCAAAATACGTGGAACATGGTGGTAAATATCAGTAAATATTTCTTGAATTTATGAGGGGTCCAGGAAAGAAAAAAAAAATGAAGACCTGAACTAATTTAAGAATACTGGAAATATGAATAGAAAGAATATTCACAAACGTTGTTGAAGCCTTGGTAATTGATCATTTCAATATTTTCAGCTTATTCAAATTGAGTGAATCATAATTCCACTAGATAACATAGTTTTCTTTAAAAGCACTGTTTTGGGGTGAGCTCCAGGCAAACCAAGGCAAGCGAGTAATGGTGCCATGAGGACAGTATGTAAGGATGTGACCAGAGGAGCATGAGTCTTTGTGATGCATATATTTGGGGTTTAGACTTCATCATGTGATGAAGTCCTATAGGTGCAGGAGAGTCAAAACTGAGAACGAAAACAAATATAAATAAGTGTGTTTGGTAACAGAAACAGAAATAGGAAAGAGTGCTAGTGATGTATGAAATGGCAAGGGTGAAAATATGAGTAGCTAATGACTCATCTAGTATTTTGAATGCTCTATCATCTTCAGTATGGCCCATAGTTTGGCAATTAGATGCTTTACAGGGAAATGAACATAAATGGTTCAAAAAACAAATCAGTTCTTAGATGCCTTTCTTCATAATACTCTGTTCAACTGATAGCAAATAATGATGATACTCATAATAGTTAAAATCTACTGTACACTCAGTATTGTGCTTTATATGTACTTTCTGCACTTTATTTGGTCTTTGCAATAACTCTTTGAAATTATTTTTGTTTTATAGATCAGGAAACTAAATCATATTGTGTTTAGCATGTTTAATTAAGGGTTGAATCTGAAAAAGGAAATCAGTCCTTTCTGACTCCAAGGCCCACACTTTTTTTTTAAGATTTTATTTTTAAGTAATCTCTGTACCCAGTGTGGGGCTTGAACTCACAACCCTGAGATCAAGAGTTGCATGCTCTACCAACTGAGGCCGACAGCCACGCCCAAAGCCCATACTTTTAACCACAAGCTTAACATTGTTTTCCACAAGTAATAGGAGGAAAGAAAAGAAAAGGAAGGAAGGAAGGAAGGAAAGAAGGAAGGAAGGAAGGAAGGAAGGAAGGAAGGAAGGAAGGAAGGAAGGAAGGAAGGAAGGGAAAGAAAGAAAGAAAAAGAAAGAAAGAAAAAGAAAAAGAAAGAAAGAAAGAAAGAAAGAAAGAAAGAAAGAAAGAAAGAAAGAAAGAAAGAAGAAAGAGAAAGAAAGAGAAAGAAAGAAGAAAGAAAGAAAGAAAGAAAGAAAGAAAGAAAGAAAGAAAGAAAGAAAGAAAGAAAGAAAGAAAGAAAGAAAGAAAAAGAAAGAAAGAAAGTGAGCCAGCCTGAGAATAATTCCTTGAAGTAAGTCAAAAGGAGCCCTGGTTGTACAGAATACACAGAAATTATAAATTTAAGATTAATTTTAAGGTCAAAACCTAAGAAACCAGGAGATGATGAATAATAGTAACATACAGATGTCATTTCAGATTATGTTTAGCCCTGATGTATACCTTACTAAGAATGGGTATTTATTTCTTATCAATCTGAATTATATCAGCCAAGAGATGTTTCCTGAGAGAAATCAACAGTAATATTAACCAGAAGCTAAAGATAGGTATCACTATCATCAGATGCTACCTATGAAAGATGCACATGGAAACAAAATGCTAGTTGAAAATCCTTTCTACCATGTACAGTGATTTTACCATTTATGTTCAAATCCCTCTTCTGATGGATTCTCTAACTGGAAAAAAAAAAAACCCAATACCTCAAAAAACTAAAATACCAAGAATAAGGCATTTTCATGGGGCCTCAAAGAATTTATGGTAGGACTGAATAAAGTTCAGAGTATGACTCATTAAAATTTAGTTTTTAGATTTTTTTTAGTTTTTTAGTTTCACTTGTTTCCTCAACATACATTCCCTCTTCTTCTGGCAACTGATAGGGAGTAGAGGCTGAGGAAGACATAACCCTTTAGGCAATTCAGTTCATGGTGTGGTGGGGTTACACCTCTGGAAAAGTCCCAGGATAGGAAAATGTGACCTGGGCTAAGTAAGTCAGCATATCACATTGCAAGGCCGAAAACCAATATCGAGTCCTGTCAGGAATACTGGGAAGAACTCCATCCCTCTTCCATCAGATGTGAATCCGTGAAGTGTCTAGTCTCTCAAGTTGCTGGCTGCCATTATGGAGCCCAGGGGAAGCAAAGGAAGCAGCACCAAAAGAAAATTCAGCGTATGGATTTCAAACCTTGTCTCTGACTGCACGGAAGCCTCATCCCCAAAAGACTATTAAGCTACTCCAGTCAACAAATTCTTCTCCTTTGCTTTTATGCCACTTTAAAGGAGGCTTCCTATAACTTGCGTTGCAAAGAGTCTTAAGAAAAGTTGCTTTCAATTAAGTTTTAACTTGCTTTTCAGACAGCTTTACAGTGAACCATTTCCTACTTACTCTTTGGTCATTTGTTCATTCATTCACTCATTCATTCATTCACTCATCCATTCATTTGTTTGCTAATTCATACCTGTTTTCTACCTAATATTATCATGACACTGAGCTAAGCATTGTAGAGGTTTCAGAGATGTCTGAGCCATCAATTATAGGCAGCATATGATCTGGGGAGGGGGGTGAGGTAAACATGTATATTTTCTCGCTCAACAGATATAAGTAGGTTCAGATAGAAAAATCCCTCAAGGTTGATGGAATAAAGACAAAGGATAAGATGCCATTAATATAGACATTAAGGATCCATTATGTTTTCAATGTATAAAGTGTGAGGAAAGGCATTTCAGGTAGAAAAAGCAGTGGGGAAAAAAAAGTCATGTGGCAGGAAGAATGGAGTCTGAGGAAAAACAAATATTTCATTTTGGCTGCCCACAAAAATTCCACTTTGGCTGGAATTTTGTCAGTTTAGGGTCTGCATTGTAGTATATCGAGAAAAAGGCAAAAGTTTAATTTGTCCCCCCCTCTGGCAGCTGTGAATAAGTGAAAAAGACTTCACGTGACACATACACACGAAACTACTGCTTAAAAGTCAGGTGCCTGGGTGGCTCAGTCGGTAAGCCTCTGCTTTCAGCTCAGCTCATGATCTCAGGGTCCTTGGATCAAGCCCCGCATCGGGCTCCCTGCTCGGCGGGAAGCCTGCTTCTCCTTCTCCCACTCCCCCTGCTTGTGTTCCCTCTCTCGCTGTGTCTCTCTCTCTGTCAAATGAATAAATAAAATCTTAAAAAAAAAAAAGGCATTTGCCTTGGAAACAATTTTGCAATGCCACAAACAGCAAATCTGGAAAGTGAGAACCTGACTTTGAGCTTTCACAACAGTGCTCGCCTGACTTCTCTGCCAACTTAATCTGCTCTACACCCAGAAAGCTCTTGTCTCACTCAGTTCAGAAGGCACGGCATGAAATAGCCACCGCACGATCATGGCGGCTACTAGGAACGTTAGGCGGTTTGAAAGCTGTTCAAGGTTAACCTTACAGAAAACACTCAATTCGTATGGTGTTACTGATATCTTTATTTTCTGGTCACACAGAAAATGCAACATGTGTCGTATCCAGGACACTACTGCACTAAAGAAAGTGATGAGCTCTGTGTGATGGGAGCAGAAAGGGGTGTGTTCAGGGGGGTCAGCAAGCCTTGTAGTGGGCAGAGTTTGTTGTCTAAAAATCACAGAAGCATTGACTGTGTGAGAAGGAATCTTACTTAAATGTTACTTGTGACTTCTGCCCGAACACATTTGGTAATTGCCGTCCAATATAATTGTCACTAACCACATATGGCCATTTAAAATTTAGTTTATATTAATTAAAATTTTTGAAAAATCACTTCCTTAGTCACAATACTCACACTCCAAATGCTTTATAATTATGTGTTGCTAGTGCTTCAGTATTAGAAGCACAGATATAGAGTGTTTCATCATGGCAGAAAAGTATTATTTGATAACACTGCTGTGATACTTCCCAGCAAATGCTTTGAGTGAGTATTCCTATAATAGGGAAGTCACCATGCATTGACAGAGTTTCCTCCAACTCTCTTGTTACTCCCCCAGAAAGAAAATTGTCTCCTTCATGCTTATTACCCTCCAGTTGTAATTTGGTTCTTTGGCGACATATAAATTAAAACCACCTTTCATTTGTCAGTACTTCATGAGACTGAATTTAAAGTCCTTACAATATCCTTAGATGTTGAATATCTTCTATTTCCACTAATTCAAGCTTCTTTAGACACCAAACGCAAGGAGAGGAAGCATAAATAAACAATTCCTGGCAATTTCAGGATGAAAACCTAATAGAAACCTCATAATAATTGTCTTTATTTTAGCACAATAAATTGCACATAGTTGACAACAAGTGCCTTTGAACATGTGCGTTCTAAAAATGATAGGTTATAACTATAAAAATAATAGGTTGTATTAAATTGAAATATGATTATGGTTGTTTGTTGAACAAATTTAAAACAATGATAAGCCAGCATATATTTTGTTGTAAGTGCCTAGCATAATGACCAATCTATAATGGACACTTAACAAATGTTGAATGAATTGAATTAACATGGTAATAAAGTAATATAAATGGCTGACTGATTTATCATTTTGTCTGCATTTAGCAGGCCTGGCAATCAAGACCTTAGAGCTCAAATACGAATTCATCTTCCAACTGCAGTTTGAGGTGCTCAGGAAGCTCAAGACTTAAAAACGTTGTAAAGGTGTGTTAAAGGATATACTTTAAGATAGTGACTTCAGCAACCAGATTCAAAAAGTAATGTTGTGAGCTATGCATACCACTTCCATAAGCTGCTATTCCCACCATAATTCTTGCACAACACTTTCACTTGATTCAAAAATGAATCTTGAAAATGTCTATTTATTTCATAATGAGGAACCTTACCATTAGATTTATGTTTAGATTTTTAAAAACTAAAATCTCTACCATGTCTTTCTAGACAAATAACTGTTACTGGGAAACTATTTTATGCCCTGTGAAAAAATAAAGCAATGATAAATTTTATACTATTATATTAAGCAAATTTTCTTGAGTTGTTTGGATTATGACTCATATCTAGAATTTTTTTTCAGAAAGCAAATGACTAAAAGAAAAAATGTATAATTTACAGCTCAATTTTCAATAGAATATATGTTATACAACTTAGCTAATTAATAGAATATAGCTATTCCACTTTGTCATTTTTCTGCAGCCATGCAGAAGAAACCATTTCATTTTTTCTGTTTCACATTTGCATCACCTCTGGTGGAATCTAGCATTGCTTTTGGTGTCCTAAGTATGGAAATGTGGGCTGGCTAGGGTGCACTGACTTTTGGAAGTAAATCTACTAAATTTACTACCACTAGCATAATACACTCTCTCTAAATTACTCTCTCTAAATGAAAGGACTTATAATCATGGGGATAAGAGTACTTGGGATAGTGTTTGTGAATTTAAATGTTAAAAAGGAGTGTTAGCTTTGTATGAATAAAAGCGTATAGAGCGCCTGGGTGACTCAGTCTGTTGAGCCTCTGACTCTTGGTTTCGGCTCAGGTGATGATCTCAGGGTCATGGGATCTAGCCCGGTGTAGGGCTCTAGCTCAGCATAGAGTCTGTTTCTCTCCTTCTGCCCTCCCCTCCATTCACGAGCACTCTCTCTGTCTCTCTGTCTCTCTCTAAAATAAATAAATGATTCTTTAAATAAAATAAAATAAAAGCATGTGATAGCCATGTGGACAAAATAATTATTAAAGATATTTTATACCACTGTTTCTCAAAGAATGGCCCTCAGAAACAAAAGCATATTGCAAATGTCATGAATAAATTCCATGAATAAATTTGTATTACTTAATACACACAATTCTTCATTTTTAAACAATTTTTGGCAGTTTTGACTAAAAATGTTAATAAATTCTGAAATCTGCCTTTGTATAAATCTGTATCTATAGGTTTCTACAGCATAAATTTTAGAATATTGATTTAACCCTTTAAAATATAAGAGTTTTTGGGTACCTGGGTGGCTCAGTCAGTTAGATGGCTGCCTGCAATTCAGGTCATGATCCCAGGGTCCCGGGATCAAGTCCTATATCAGGCTCTCTGCTTGGCAGGGAGTTTGCTTCTCCCTCTACCCTTCGCCCTGCTCATGATCTCTCACTCTCTTTCTCGCTCTCGCTCTCAAATAAAAATCTAAAAAAAAATAAATAAAAGAGTTTTCAGTATTTTTATATTTGTAAATTTTATCTAAAACTGATTTACTCCACAGGACAGTAAGTTTCTTGATGATAAAGCTTTGCTACAAACTTCTAGCCAGCAGAATTCCAGATATTCAACACTTTCTGAACTGGTATGAGTTAGATTTTAGAAGATACAATTTTCTGTAGACATATTTTGTGATGCAAGAAGATGTCATACAGATATTTGTGTTAAAAGTATGTATGCATGTATATGTGTTTGTATAAACAGATGTGTATGTTATAATTAAGTATATATATATTAAGATATACATACATATGGAGAGATTATAGAAAACATTTCAGAACACTCATATTTTTGACTATCATTCCACCATTATTTAATAAGAAGACTGGTAGTTAAATTAATTCTATGAACACTCATTCTCAACTGATTTAATTGTTAATCACTCTGACATTTAAAGAAAAGTCAATTTCCAAGGTTGCCTCTATAAAACAATATACTTTAGTGATTATTGTTTCAATATGTTAACAGCCTTGACTTTTCTTTAGAACATGAACTACTTATTAAGATAAAATAGTTGAAAACACATGGATGACTTCTTATTTGACTGTCTTCTCAAAACTACTTTTTCATCATTACCCATGCTTTATTTAGAATGATTTTAGTTGAACCAAAGTTCTCTGGTGGAGCCAGAACTTTTTTCAGTAAAAAGTAGTGACAAGTTGAAATTGAAAGCAAATGTTGTACAGATATCCTCTGTATTAAAATAAACGTTGCCTCTTCTAGTCTTTACAGCGCTAAAGCTGTAAGTGTAAACTACATTGGCCCTGCATACCATACATTCTAAAAAATGATGACTTTTCCCTATGCATAGTAGGAAGCTATTTAAGGTGAGAGAGTGATATATTTTACATTTGTAATTTAGACTATTAACCTGTGATACTGGTGAGCATGGGTGGAGGGAGGAGGAAATATAAGATACTATTCAAATAGGTAAAAAGCTATGGAGACATAAAAGAAAGGTGTTAGAAACCCACAAAAGACAGAGTAGGTAACATAGGATGTTTCATTTATATTATACGGGACCACAGATGCCATTTATATAAGGTTGTGTTACTAGAAGAAAAGGACGAGGTAAAGAAAAGTATAGTTCAATTTTACCAGGTAGTAAATGAGCCCTACAAAGGCTTTTCAAAAAAACTTACATTTTCTCTGATATCATTTTACTCTCCTTCCTTCAATTTCCTGAACCTGGATAAATTCCTACGTAAAGCACTAAGCTACACCAGATATAAGTTGTGCCCAAGATGAAGAAATAATGGTGTCATTTGGAACGGAGAATTTCATAATTTTCTACACCACCATTAAAAGAACTTTTCATACCTTATCTCTTGGGTCAGTCTCCTAGGTATACTGAGAGATTGATTCTCTCAGGATCACCATATGTTGTGTAATGAAGGAAGCAGAATTGGACAGAAGGAGTAGAACTAGAATTTACAAGCACCAAAGTCCTCTGTTCTGAGGCTGGCAGAGCCCTTCAGAGTAATCCACCATTGAGGCCAAAAGGACACAACTTTTTTTTTTTTAACTTACTTATTTTATTCTTTTTTTACTTTTAAAGGTTTTATTTATTTATTTCAGAGAGCGAGCACGAGAAGGGGGAGCTGCAGAGGGAAAAGCAGGCTCCCACTGAGCAAGGAGCCTGATGTGGGATTCGATTCCAGGACCCTGGGATCATGACCTGAGCCAAAGGCAAATGCTTAACAGACTGAGCCGCCCACGCGCCCTGGGGCCACACCTTTTAAACCCCATGTGACTAATCATTGGATGTATCCCTCTTTTGAGGATGGATGTATCCCTCTTTTGAGGATGGATGTATCTTTGGCAAGGCATTTTGAAGCCAATTCCCAGGGAGGGACTCAGCTGACAGAAGTCAGCCACCTCTTTCTGGCACCCACCTAGGATACAAGTGCTTCAGTCCTGAAAGAAGCATCTGGACAGAATATCATAGCATCCACTACACAATCAAAGAAAGTGATTTAGGAATTCTCAAACTACTGTCAAACGCACACGTGGGTGCACGCGCACACACACCCCCCCCATAGGGCAAAATCAACAATGACAAGAAACCAAACCAGAAAGACAGTTAGCTTTATGGGAATTGCTTTCTCTTTTATTTATGTTTATATTGCATTTTTGAAAAAGGAAAATAAAGATAAAGGTCATGATAGCTGCATTAGTATGGATTGATCTGGCTCAGTGAACTGAATCCCCTAAATGAGAATTTCTGGAGTAGTTAAAATAGAAAGAACTTTTTAACAGGGACTTTGATTGATGACCATAACCTATACAAGCTTTTGCCTTAGTGATATGGTGAAGATGAAATGCTACAGCTTGTTTGAAATGAGAAATTGTGTTTTTAAAGGACATTTTCTTCTGTTCATTGGACAATGTAGTGACTTATGAGTCCGGTTCTTTGTGTCTAGAATTTATTTCTGTTTACTATTGTAAGCTAAAGTTTTCAGTTGAGGAAAGTCTTGACTAAATCACATTTTTTTCCTTATATTATTAAGTTCAAAATCAAATAAAACTATTCACCTATTTTATTGTACTAGGAAAAAAGTAAGTAATAATTTTTGAGCAGATCTTTTTCACACCACTCCATTAAAATATAGTAGATGCCTATGGATTACTGTATTAGTGCTTTAAATATTTTCATAAGACCTTTTAACTTCTCATAGTTAAAAGAAAATGTTGAAAAAAATTATAAAAATAGAGCAAAGAAACTAAAGACTTTGTAATTTCTCTAAGAATTTTAGAAACTTAAGGTAATTTAATCATAAAAGCCTAGCAAGTTAACAGTTAAATTAAAAAAAAAATGAGCATATGAGAGAACGATGATCGAAGTATCTTGATGCTGAACATGTCCTCACAGTCACTATGTAACTAGGGACAAGCCATGATTCTTTTATCCTTTGGAAGAGAAAGGAAAGAGAAAGAGAAAGAAACTAAGTCAGGAAAAAACTAGAAAACACTAGTTCTGACTCATACATGGGAAAAGATCTGTGTCTAACAAAGTGGCGTAATAATGCCATGGAGAATTGCTTTTGGATCACTTAAAACTACCTTATGTTAGAGCTAGAAGGGACTTAGTATCCCAATTCCCTCACTTAACAAATAAGGATGTTGAGACCAAAATGGTGAAGTTTCTTCACCAAGGTAATATGTAGAGGTGTTCATGCTCTCTCTCTACCCTACCATATGCCTGTCAGAAGACAAGGATGTAATCTCAGCTTCTAGTATAAACCTTTTGCTGACCCTTTCCCTGAACCCTGTGATATATTATAGATTTCTAAAATTCTGAATAGTAATTATTCATTTATGGAGCTCCTTCCCCAAATATGTCTCAGTTATTTTATAAATCAGACTATCTCGTATTGATTTTACTAATATACCTCTTGTGTGTTCTGGACTTTAATCTAGTTCAGTGATTATCATTGTCATTATTTTAAAGATGAGATAAAGTTAACTGAGTTATAGAGGTTAATTATCTTGTTCAAGGCCACTTAATTTTTCTGAGATAGATTCTATTTTCAAACCCAAGGTGTTCTGACCCCAAGTTCATTTCTTTACTTTAAATGCCTGAAGGAGTTTCTAGTATCAAATAGGAACTCAATGAAAGTATGCCGAATGACTGAATAAATGATTAGTGGCTGCTAGAACCAGCATCTCCTCCTTATAATTTTGAATTATGTGTTCTTTCTATTAATTATCACTGTTTTGCCCCATTCTACTACCCTATTTAAAATCTGTCCTTTTTTTTTAAAACATTCAGTTCCAAGAAATCATCACTTTAAATGAGGCAAAATGTCTTAACTTCTTTATTTAAATGAGAAATACAGCAGAGCCCCGGTTTGGACTCTCCCCACTACCCCACAAAGCATGTGGGACAAGAAGGAAATGCCAGTAATCCTCTTCTGGTTTAAGAAAAAAAACAAGATTTTATTGTTTCAGAAAACTGATGTCAGTTTGGATATTACCAGGACAACAAATTGTTGGGTGACAACTAATCAGAATCAGAAATGCTACTGAAGTTAAGGCTTGATAGCAAAAGTCTCCATAGTCCAAGATTCTAAGACTTCTTTGTAAATAACTTTGTAAAATAACTTTGTAAAAACAGTTATTATGTGTAAAAACAGTGTATTATGCAGAATTCAATTTGTTTTCCTAAAGCTGTAAGAGAGGAGGGAATATTTTGTCCTTCTTATCTTGCTGAGATTTCTTTCACTGAGTTGTTTTTAAGACCAAGAGCTACAATCCCATTAATTAGCTCCAGGAGAAGAAAGGCAAGACTGAGAAGCTCAAAATTCATACCATGCAGAGAAAATGGTACAGAACAAGTTTATTAAAAAAAACAGCATATGGACTAAGCAATATTTTGCATCTGAAAAGCCTTCGTCATATATTCTAGCTGCACAAATTTGGCTCCCTTTCATGGTTATCTTGAGTACATCTTCCTAAACCACTAATTAATGTTTGACCTTATACTATCTACTAGTTAATTGTCCATGCTTTTTACTATAGGAATCATGTGATTTTTCTGAGCCAAGAGCCATGAGAACCATTATACAGTGGTCTCTCATACTATACCAAATATTGCTTTATAGGCCTGATGTATATTATCTATTTGCACAGAAAAAAAAGAAGAGTCTTAAGATTAAAAATCAGATGATTTGACCAATTTATAGTGGTTCAAAAGAAAAAGAAGTGATTCCTATGAAATACATCTAGCCCCTGTGGTCTATATTCACTAGATTAGTTTTATCATTATTGTACACAATAAAAATTATTTTTTATCTTATGATCTATTTTAGAGACTTTTCAAAATGCTTTAAAAATTGCAAAATGTTTTTTCATGGAGACTATCCTCTAGAAAACATTGTTCACACATGAATATATGTTAAAATTAGCTATATAATAAAAGACCAGGCACTGAATAATGAAAAATAATCAGTAATAAGGTATTTTCCACTATTCTATTTTTTCACTGAGCTGCAGTAGATAGTTTTTCCAAAGAAGCAGCACAGCAGAGTGGAGAGAAAATCATTTCTGGACATGAATCCGGTTCAAATACTATTTTGGAAATCTACCTTCTTGATAACTTTGGTTTTTTTTTTTTATAAGATTTTTATTTATTTATTTGACAGAGAGATACAGCGAGAGAGGGAACACAAGCAGGGGGAGAGGGAGAAGCAGGCTTCCAGCTGAGCAGGGAGCCCATAGGGGGCTTGATGGGGGGCTCATTGGGGGGCTCAATCTCAGGACCCTGGGATCATGACCTGAGCCAAAGGCAGATGCTTAACAACTGAGCCACCCAGACGCCCCACTTTCTTGATAACTTTGGGAAAGCCATCAGTCTTCTCAACTATTAAATGAGGGAAATATTTCTTCTTTTTATTAAAGTCATAAACATTTTCCAGTGAAAGCATTTGATTCACATGGATAATTTAACCACACTTCAAACTTGGTGCAAAGAAATTCAGATATTTTGGGGGTGGAGCATTGCATTGCCTGTAAGGTGACTGTTACTGTATATTGTCTGTGTTCCTTTCTGATCTATGCTGCTTTTAGGCTCTCTTTTTGCTTAGAGGACCTCTTTCAATAGTTCTTGTAGGACTGGCATGATATCTTCCGAGCACTAAACGAGAAAAATATGCAGCCAAGAATACTATATCCAGCTAGGCTATCATTGAAAATAGAAGGAGAGATAAAAAGCTTCCAGAACAAACAAAAACTAAAGGAATTTGCAAACATAAAACCGGCCCTTACAGGCAATACAATGGCACTAAATTCCTATCTTTCAATAGTTACCCTGAATGTAAATGGGCTAAATGCCCCAATCAAAAGACACAGGCTATCAGATTGGATTAAAAAACAAGACCCATCAATATGCTGTCTGCAAGAGACTCATTTTAGACCCAAAGACACCCCCACATTGAAAGTAAGGGGGTGGAAAACCATTTACCATGCTAATGGACACCAAAAGAAAACTGGGTGGCAATCCTTATATCAGACAAATTAGATTTTAAAACAAAGACTGTAATAAGAGATGAAGAAGGACACTATATCCTCCTTAAAGGATCTATCCAACAAGAAGATCTAACAATTGTAAATATCTATGCCCCTAATGTGGGAAGAGCCAATTATATAAGGCAATTAATAACAAAAGCAAAGACACATTGACAAAAATACAATAATAGTGGGGGACTTTAACACCCCCCTCACTGAAATGGACAGATCATCTAAGCAAAAGATCAACAAGGAAATAAAGACTTTAAATGACACACTGGACCAAATGGACTTTACAGCCATATTCAGAACATTCCATCCCAAAGCAACAGAATACACATTCTTCTCTAATGCCCATGGAACATTCTCCAGAACTGATCACATCCTAGGTCACAAATCAGGTCTCAACCAGTACCAAAAGATTGGGATCATTCCCTGCATATTTTCAGACCACAATGCTTTGAAACTAGAGCTCAATCACAAGAGGAAAATCGGAAAGAACTTAAATACATGGAGGCTAAAGAGCATCCTACTAAAGAATGAATGGGTCAACCAGAAATTAAAGAAGAATTAAAAAAATTCATGGAAACCAATGAAAATGAAAACACAACTGTTCAAAATCTTTGGGAAACAGCAAAGGCAGTCCTGAGAGGAAAGCATATAGCAATACAAGCCTTTCTCAAGAAACAAGAAAGGTCTCAAATTCACAACCTAACCCTACACCTAAAGGAGCTAGAGAAAAAAACAGCAAATAAAGCCTAAACCCAGCAGGAGAAGAGAAATAATAAAGATCAGAGCAGAAATCAATGAACTAGAAACCAAAAGAACAGTAGAACAGATCAACGAAACTAGGAGCTGGTTCTTTGAAAGAATTAACAAGATTGATAAACCCCTGGCCAGACTTATCAAAAAGAAGAGAAATGACCCAAATCAACAAAATCATGAATGAAAGAGGAGAGATCACAACCAACACCAAAGAAATACAAACAATTCTAAGAACATATTATGAGCAACTCTATGCCAGCAAATTAGATAACCTGGAAGAAATGGGTGCATTCCTAGAGATGGATCAGCTACCAAAATTGAACTAGGAAGAACTAGAAAACCTGAACAGACCTATAACCACTAAGGAAATTGAAGCAGTCATCAAAAATCTCCCAACAAACAAAAGCCCAGGGCCAGATGGCTTCCCAGGGGAATTCTATCAGACATTTCAAGAAGAATTAATACCTATTCTCCTGAAACTGTTCCAAAAAATAGAAATGGAAGGAAAACTTCCAAACTCATTTTATGAGGCCACCATTACCTTGATCCCAAAACCAGACAAAGACCCCATCAAAAAGGAGAATTACAGACCAATATCCTTGATGAACATGGATGCAAAAATTCTCACCAAAGTACTAGCCAATAGGATCCAACAGTACATTAAAAGGATTATTCACCATGACCAAGTGGGATTTATCCCTGGGCTGCAAGGCTGGTTCAACATCCGCAAATCAATCAACGTGATACAATACATTAACAAAAGAAAGAACAAGAATCATATGATCCTCTCAATAGATGCAGAAAAAGCATTTGACAAAGTACAGCATTCTTTCTTGATCAAAACTCTTCAGAGTATAGGGATGGAGGGTACATACCTCAATATCAAAAAGCCATCTATGAAAAACATACAGTGAATATCATTCTCAATGGGGAAAAGCTGAGAGCTTTTCCCCTTAGGTCAGGAACGCGGCATGGATGTCCACTCTCACCACTGCTATTCAACATAGTATTAGAAGTCCTAGCCACAGCAAACAGACAACAAAAAGAAATCAAAGGCATCCAAATCGGCAAAGAGGAAGTCAAACTTTCACTCTTTGTGGATGATATGATACTGTATGTGGAAAACCCAAAAGACCCCACCCCAAAACTGCTAGAACTCATACAGGAATTCAGTAAAGTAGCAGGCTATAAAATCAATGCACAGAAATCAGTGGCATTCCTATACACCAACAACAAGACAGAAGAGAGACAAATCAAGGAGTCGATCCCATTTACAATTGCACCCAAAACCATAAGATTCCTAGGAATAAATTTAACCAAAGAGGCAAAGGATCTGTACTCAGAAAACTATAAAATACTCATGAAAGAAATTGAAGAAGACACAAAGAAATGGAAAAACGTTCCATGCTCATGGATTGGAAGAACAAACATTGTGAAGATGTCAGTGCTACCTAGAGCAATCTACACATTCCATGCAATCCCCATCAAAATACCATCCACCTTTTCAAAGAAATGGAACAAATAATCCTAAAATTTGTATGGAACCAGAAGAGACCCCGAATAACCAGAGGAATCTTGAAAAAGAAAAGCAAAGCTGTCAGCATCACAATTCCAGACTTCCAGCTCTATTACAAAGCCGTCATCATCAAGACAGTATGGTACTGGCACAAAAACAGATGCATATTTCAATGGAACAGAATCGAGAGCCTAGAAATGGACCCTCAACTCTATGGTCAACTAATCTTCGACAAAGCAGGAAAGATTGCCCAATGGAAAAAAGACACTCTCTTCAACAAATGGTGTTGGGAAAATTGGACAGCCACATGCAGAAGAATGAAACTGGACCATTTTCTTACACCACACACAAAAATAGACTCCAAATGGTTGAAAGACCTCAATGTGAGACAGGAGTCCACTAAAATCCTAAAGGAGAACACAGGCAGCAACCTCTTCGACCTCAGCCACAGCAACTTCTTTCTAGAAACATCGCCAAAGGCAAGGGAAGCCAGGGCAAAAATGAACTATTGGGATTTCATCAAGATAAAACGCTTTTGCACAGCAAAAGAAACAGTCAACAAAACCAAAAGACAACCGACAGAATGGGAGAAGATATTTGCAAATGACATATCAGATAAAGGGCTAGTATCCACAATCTATAAAGAACTTATCAAACTCAACACCCAAAGAACAAATGATCCAATCAAGAAATGGGCAGAAGACACGAACAGACATTTTTCCAAAGAAGACATCCAAATGGCCAACAGACACATGAAAAAGTGCTCAACATTGCTCGGCATCAGGGAAATCCAAATCAAATCCTCGATGAGATACCACCTCATACCCGTCAGAATGGCTAAAATTAACATGTCAGTAAACGACAGATGTTGGCGGGGATGCGGAGAAAGGGGAACCCTCCTACACTGTTGGTGGGAATGCAAGCTGGTGCAACCACTCTGGAGAACAGTATGGAGGTTCCTCAAACAGTTGAAAATAGAGCTACCATACAATCCAGCAATTGCACTACGGGGTATTTACCCCAAAGATACAAATGTAGGGATCCGAAGGGGTACGTGCACCCCAATGTTTATAGCAGCAATGTCCACAATAGCCAAACTGTGGAAAGAGCCAAGATGTCCATCAACAGATGAATGGATAAAGAAGAAGTGGTATATATACACAATGGAATATTATGCAGCCATCAAAAGGAATGAGATCTTGCCATTTGCAATGACGTGGATGGAACTGGAGGGTGTTATGCTGAGTGAAATAAATCAATCAGAGAAAGACATGTATCATAGGACCTCATTGATATGAGGAATTCTTAATCTCAGGAAACAAACTGAGGGTTGCTGGAATGGTGGGGGGTGGGAGGGATTGGGTGACTGGGTGATAGACATTGGGGTGGGTATGTGCTATGGTGAGCGCTGTGAATTGTACAAGACTGATGAATCACGGATCTGTACTTCTGAAACAAATAATGCAATATATGTTAAGAAAAAAAAAGAAGAAGATAGCAGGAGGGGAAGAATGAAGGGGAGTAATTCGGAGGGGGAGACGAACCATTAGAGACGATGGACTCTGAAAAACAAACTGAGGGTTCTAGAGGGGAGGGAGGTGGGGGGATGGGTTAGCCTGGCGATGGGTATTAAAGAGGGCACAGTCTGCGTGGAGCACTGGGTGTTATGCACAAACAATGACTCATGGAACACTACATCAAAAACCAATGATGTAATGTATAGTGATTAACATAACAATAAAAATTATTAAAAAAAAGAAAGAAATTCAGATATTTTTATTAACACCTGAAATCTTATCATGGATAACTATGTAATCTTTTAGTGAATTCTGCAGTATTCACAACAAATACTTGTGTAGTTGGGCGCTTGGGTGGCTCAGTCGTTAAGCGTCTGCTTTTGGCTCAGGTCATGATCCCAGGATCCTAGGATCGAGTCCCACGTCGGGCTCCCTGCTCGGCGGGAAGTCTGCTTCTCCCTCTCTCACTCCCCCTGCTTGTGTTCCTGCTCTTGCTATCTCTCTCTCTGTCAAGCAAATAAATAAAATCTTTAAAAATAGAAAAGAACAACAACAACAAAAAAACAAATACTTGTGTAGCTTTGTGAAACACAGAACACACTTTGGGAGAAAAAATACATCGGTCAACAAAAAGCATAGTCTACAAAAGATAGGCAGTGATTTATTTTCTATTGAGTAGTAAAAGAAAAAAAAAATGAGGCCAAACTGAAATATATTGAAAAGGAAAGACTGATAAAAATCAAATTTGGTTTCTTTATTTCTTTCTTCTTCTTTTCTTCTTCTTTTTTTTTTAACTGACAGAAGCTAGGTTAAAGGACATGACCTTAGATATGAAAGCCTAGTATTCTCCTAACAATGAATCCCAGAATCAGGAAGAATTACCCACTTTGAAGGACTTCCCTTTGTTAAAATAAAATAAAATGGAGACCTGGCCTGAAAATCCCCCAAGCACAAAAAACCCTTTAAAGCCACATAAGCAAAACTAATTCTAGTTTATTTCATGAACATAAGTGAAATTTAACTTAGGCTATTTCTTGTAAATGCCTCTGATAATCATAAAAAAAGAAAAAAACTTAGGTCATCTCGCTATAATGGTAAAAGATAATCACTTTTAACCAATCCCCTGCTGTCTGGAAAATGGAATGCCATTGTAATAACCTATCATTGTAAAGGTTAAACAACTTGCTCATCTTCACTTTGGAAGCCATCCTGTAACATCATGCTTCTGAGTTTCATATCAATATTGGGTTTGTGAAGGGTTTGTTTTTCATTCAATAAACTATTCATATCAACTAAAGCTCTCTGTATTTTCTTTAAATACTATGCACAAAACAACCTGTGTCAGCAGAAAGGAGTAGTGGAGGTAAGCATGTTTAATTTATTCTTCCCAAATTTACCAATCAGAAAAGCCCTTCCAATTTTCCTTAAAAAAGGTGACAAAAGAGGATGAAAGAGGAGAGGGCCTACAATTATGCACCTTCCACTTGGATGTGTCATTACTAATCAAATGAATATTCTCTCATGTGTAAGTGTTAACGATGAAATATACCACAAGGTAGAGTGATTTTATAAGATACGATTGTTCTGTCGCTAATGCAAACTTTAACTGCATTTATAGAAATACAAATGATTATTTTATCAACTTGGATTCGATATAATTTAATTATAATATAATTTGATATAATTTATAATTTCATTTTAGCATTCTCTCTATTTCAAAATCTGTTAACATGCTAAGGAATGTGCTCAGGATTGATTTGGTTTCTTTACACTTACTTATTTTATTTTTTTAAATTTTTTTTAAAGATTTTATTTATTCATTTGAGACACAGAGATTCAGAGAGAGAGAGAGAGCATGAGCAGTGGGAGAGGCAGAGGGAGAGGGAGAAGCAAACTCCCTGCTGAGCCAGGAGCCTGATGTGGGGCTCGATCCCAGGACCCTGGGATCATGACCTGAGCCGAAGGCAGACGCTTAACCATCTGAGCCACCCAGGCGCCCCTCACTTATTTTAATCAACTAACTTTCTGAAAGTATAGCATTAAGCTTACGTCAAGTACTGAAATATATCTGCATAGATTTTAATTGGAAGCTAGACATACACAGTATTCCATCAGAAAATCATTTTTTTCTATTGTGTTGATCAAATACAACACAAGAAACAACCCTGGTGCATTTAGTGAACCAAAAAAGAATTGATCACTCAGAATATTTAGAGAATTGAATGCTTTTTCTGTATGGCATTTTGCTTTACTGAATCTTATCAATTAAAATACAAATAAATTAATATATGACATATTAAAGTAAAATAAAATCTCTTGCACCTAAAATGTTGCTGTATATAAAGTCTTTAAATGATTCCAAATGAAGTTGAGATCTATCTTTTGTTGTTTTGTAACCATACTTAGTACCATTTTTCATTTTAATTGTAAAAGAGAAGTTCATTTAACATAAAATATGTTCACTCAGTGCTATATAATTTATTTAATTTGTTTAAATTTAACTGGTAAATAAATGGAAATAGGTTAAATAATTAAGTAAATCTTTATAAAACTGTACACATAGTTGGGAATGGATTTAAAATTATTTCATATACTTTTTATATATTATTATGGTGAAATATATAGAATCATTATCCTTAAAAGGCTATAATTGAGGACAAATGTGTAAAAATTTGGGACCATGTGACTGACAGAATGAAGGAAAGGATTGAGAAATTGGGTAAATCTAAATATATGATCAGTAAATTTAAATTAAAAATTATTTCAAAAGGGTCCTATCCCTTTTGGAAGTATGAGAGCCAGCATCTCATACTTCTTGACTTTCTGGAATTGATCAACTATACAAGCTTTATTCAAATCCAGAAAATATCTGTAAAAGAGGGAATAGCTTGACCAGTCCAATCCACTCCATGCACACTGGCCATGATGCTACACTTAGAGTTGCTGTCAGATCACTAATACTACCAGGAGGAATACATGGGAGATTGAGTTGGGGGTCAAGGATATCAGGATATCAGGAATGTTAGCTTTCATTTTTACTTTCTTTTTTTTTAATCAATTAATTTTTTTAAAATATTTATTTATTTATTTTAAAGAGGGGGGAGGGGCAGAGGGAAAAAGAGCCGGGGAGAGAAACTAAGCAGACTCTGCGCTGACTGCGGAGCCTGATCTCATAATCCTAAGATCATGACCTGCGCTGAAACCAAGAATCAAAAGTTCAAGCAACTGCCACCTAGGCACCCCCATTTTTACTTTCAATACGCCTGGAAGATTCTTAAGGGACAGAATACTGCAGTTTTTTTGTTTTGTTTTGTTTTAAGATTTTATTTATTTATTTGAGATAGAGAGAGAGAGAGAGAGAGAGCATGGGAAGAGGGGCAGAGGGAGAGGGAGAAGCAGGCTCCCCACCAAGCAGGGAGCCTGATGCCCAGTTCCAGGACCCTGGGATCATGACCTGAGCCAAAAGCAGACACTTAACCAACTGAGCCACCCAGGTGCCCCCACAGTTGTTTTGATATGAAGCCAGAAACCACATGCCACCAGGAGAATAGGTTTCTGATAATTCCTAGGTAAATGTTCCTTCTGGGAAGAAAACCCAGTGGATAGAAAAGATGAGCTACTCCATATATACAACTACATGAACTATGCACTGAACAGAATCTATGAGTGGAAAAAGCAGATCTGCAGTGGTCCAAATCTCTGGAGGGTACAGACTCAAAGTACATTTTTTTGAATACATGACTCAAATTCTTATTCTCTTATGATCTCATCTTTAATCTGGGGTAAATATCATCTCCAAGCCTTCCCATTCTTTTTGCTGAATTAAAATAACATCATCTATATGTCTCCATCTACAATTACTATCTTATTTTTCTTCAAGTTTTTTTTTTTTCCAGTGTGAATTGATTAGCTAGGGCAAATGGTAGTCATTATGCTTTTAATCAAAATTTATTTATGTCTGATCAAACTCTCACCATGTCCTTGATTCATTTTACCTTTCTGACCCTAAAATATGTAAAATCTTCCATATTTTCCTGGCTTTTGTTTCTTTTCTGACATAGACCCAAATGGCTTTGACTCTTTCTTCTCAATTCACTGCTACCAACCAACTTTCCATCTAATCAATACACCCACTCAAAAATGAATCAGAGGGATTTATAGCTGTGTGACTTAAGGAGCTCATGTCACCTGAGCTTCAGTTTCTTAATTTATAAAATGTAAAATCAAACCTACATGTTTTCTAATATCTCATCTCTACCTTAAAGCTAGAAAACCAAGAATGGGAATGGAGGAGAGAGATGGAAGATTCTGGAAGAAAAAAAAAATCTGGAAAGTCAATGCCAAGTATTAACAATAAACAAAATAATAATACTTTCCCTGGTGCTATTCAAATGTTTGCTAAAAAGACAGGGATTTTGCCTTAAGCTTCAGATCATTTTGTTACTTCCAAGTTGAAATAGTGAAAGAACTGGACTGGAATAGGAGCAGTAAGAGCAAAAGGGCAAATCTAGGTATTCTACTTTGACCTATTAAATTGGACAATAAAATAGTCTCTGTGATGCCCTAATTATGAATAACCACCATTTTCCTCTCCCCTTATTAAAAAGAAAACAGAAGAGCAAATTGTAGTGAAACATGTAACTGAAATAGGGCATGACATCTTTAAAAAAATAAGCTCTTCCACCAAATGTCAAGGATTCTGTGGGTTAGATGAAATGAAATACCAATAGCTTTGTATTTCTCTTGAGATTGGAACATTTCTAGAAGAGACTGACTTATACAAAAATGAAAAAAAAAATCAAACCACAAAATTCTTAATAAAGACTTTTGAACCTCCAAATATGAGCTGTTAGTTTCTAAATTATTTAAATTACAAATTTCTGTATTCAAGTAATTCCATATATTGTGTAATCCTCAGGGTAATAAAGAAACAACTTTTTTGTGAAAATCATGGTTAAGGCTGGGGAAGTGGGGATGTATTGAGTCTCCCCCTAAAATGATGATTGGTCCATACTAGGTCAAAAGTTCATGTAGAATATTTAGTGAATTAATATTTACTTCCATGGATGTTTTTTGAATTGTTGTATATACTGAATCAAAATTTTTACTTTCACTTCCTCTTCAGATTTCATCTGTGATTTTGGGAAGATCACTGAACTGCAACCTGCCCGTTCATTCATTTATAACATTAATCTCTATTCATTCATTTACTTAAAAAAATATCTACTGCATACCTTCTAAGTAAAAAGCAAATGGCTTGCTTCTATGTCAGATACAGTGACAGTTTAGACATGAGCCTCATTGAACTTATTATCTTGAGAGAGAGAGGAAAATAACATGTATATAAATAATGTGTTCTGGGTGTTACGTAAAAACAAAGCAAAACAAAACAAAAACTATTATACGACGTTGAAAGTGACAAATGCCATAAAGAAGTTCAGATAAAGTACAGTGTAAGTTCAGAGGAAGGCAAGATTATTTAAAGTAGAGATAAATGAAAGGATTTGGGATGAGTTGAAATTTTATCTGGGCATAAAAATGCAGATTGAATTTGAACATAAGGAAATCTGGAAGAAGCATATTCCAGGCAGGGGCAAGTGTGCACCAATCAGCTCAGTTATCCTAGAGCTTAATGTGCAAAGAAACAAACAAACAAAGAGCACAGCAATAATCAAATTCGGATCAAACTGCAAGAAGTGCTGATGACCAGGGTTAGGAATCCAAGATTTATTCTGTGAACTTTAGTTGGACATGGAAGGTTTTTGAGGCAGGAAGAGACAGAAATGCATCACTATTTTAAGAAGATTAAATCTGATATGTGTGTGTGTGTGTATATATATATATATATATATATATAGTATTTTTGTCTTCCCTAATTGGACATGTAAAAGAATTCCCAGAACATTCTTACAAAATCCTACTTTTTTCATCAGCAACTTATGTGCTACTGTTTGCATTAACAGTAATAAAAGATTAAAACATAATGAGCTCTATCAGAGTGTATTTACCTTAATACTGAAACAATGCTTCTTATAATAAATTTATTCACTGAAAAGGAAAGGAATAGAGAACAAGTGTGACAATAGCTTTTTTCCAAGTAAATTAGATGTTAGTGTCAAAGAAAAATTAGTTTTAGGATTTGAAGCACTGTATCAAACAAGAATAAACAATATTATTGTTAATTTGGTTAACAACAGCATAGAATCCATCCTGGAGTGAGCACTGTTAAGTTATTCTCAGAGAGAAATATATATAATTATAAACAAGACCAATTTCTCCAGAGTCGTGTCAGCTGGATGCCCCCTTTACGCTTACAGTTGTGATTACATTTAGTGCAATATATTTACACCTTCCTGCCCATGCCCCCTTATGTCTAAATTCCTTCATGGAAACACCAGAAATCTGAAAGATGGCTTGTCAAAATGTTTTTTGTGACTTCTCTATAAGATTATCTTTTCTCCAGAAAAACCCAAAGAGGCATTTCAGTGTGGGCATTGAGACTACTTATTTCCATACTCAGCCCATTATAGTATATATTGTCCATCTTTGCTGCTTCAAACAGCATCTCACCACGATATACATTTCCTTGGATCATTTCTACTTATCTTTGCCTTATTTTGTTTTGAGGTCTGGGCCATACCTTAAAAATATTTCTGTTTATTCTCATGGTTTTACATGCGGTAGACCTTGAAAAAAATTAGAAAATATGTAAGTAAATAAATAAATGGCCCATTTGGGAATAAAAACAACCTGAGGGAAGAAAATGCTGTTTTTCAACCCTTTCCCCAGACATAAGTATTTTGAAATCACACCATCTTCTCATTTTACATTGGAACAAAAACACTTCCAATCCTTCATGTGGTTAGAAATCTAAACACTGCCAAAGATACATTTCTCATTTCACACTTCAGAAATGATGCAAAAGATCATTTTATCCCCCTAGGGCTTGAAATAATGGGTAGTCTTTGCAAGTGCTCCTGTTAGAAAAGACTACAGATTACCCACCGTTCCTTTTAACCATAACCATCCGGACACCACGTCATCACCACTAAAAGCTTCATTTTTTAACAGGAAGGGGAAAAAGAGAGAAAGGGAGCAGGCAACACACCTGTAAATGTGTTAACTTCTCAGTAAATGTTAATTATCCATTCACGGTAGCAGTAGGCTCTTTCACATCCACCAAGTGCTTGGAATTCGTTGTTCGAGGTTATCCACCCCCAAGCCCAGGCTGATTTCACAAATTTCTCTTTCAAAGCATACCACATGCAAGATCTTACACCAGCTCTTCAGAAGGAAGGCACAATATGAATCCGGCATATAGGTAAATAAATATTGTTTGCAGACAGGGCTCCAGGTCATTTCTTTTTATCTCCTTCTGTCTTTGTTTTTCTGGTTTACCCATTAGCTGTGTTGATTTCCCCCTTTCACACACTTTATTAGCATTGATGAATTCTAATGAGATTATATTTTTTTTCCAAATACAAGAGATACAATTTGCTGAGTAGTACAATTACCGGTTTACTTAGGAAGCTTATAATAACTGAGTAACTGAGGTAAATATTGGATGAACTATTTTAAGTTTTCTGTAACATGGAAATTCAAGGGACTGTGTAAGAACTATAATGTGTACAGACTTAGAAACCATTTACTTGCTTCAGTGACCCCAGGCTAGTTCCCTCCATTTTCTAAGACTTCATGTTCTTGTCTATAAAATTGTGATGACAAACCCTAATGCAAGGGTATGTCCTGAGGATGTAATTAAATTTTCTGTTACATAGTAGGACTTTTCAACTGTGTTTTATTTTAACCTAATCTAATGCAAACAGTTTAATGCAAATTAATAAGGTTCACTGTTACGGGAACCCAAATATGCCTTTATTTCAGTTGATTTTTGTCAAACAAGTCCCATTATGAAGCCAACAGTGAATTCTATGTGGGTACAATATAATTAGTATCTCTTAAAATTAATTTTCACTGAGGATTATAAATGAGCACAATTAGTATTAAGAGAAAACTATTGATATTCTGTGTTCACTCATTAAATGAAAGTGCATATTTAGGTCTCCTTTCCAGCTTAACTGTCAAGCATTTTCTCAGTCAATGACTTGCTGCCATTGCTGCTATATCCAGAATACACAGTCTGATATAACAAGCAACAAATATTTATTTCATTTCTATGAAGTGGAAAGACATTATGCACAAGGCACAGCCCATGCAAGACTCTATTGAGGATGATACTCCCTGGACAATATGATAAGGGTTTTGGGAAAGAAAGTAGCTCAATTTTCATTATATGTTCTTTGATACATTGTGATTTTTAAAGCATATTCATGTATAATATTCAAAATAACTAAAAGAAGAAAGAGAACATCTGTCTTCAAAAAGATTTTTAAACTGGAGTGAGAAAGAATATGATGCACAAGGACATGATGACCTATGTTTGGCTTAATACTCTGCTGCCATCTTAAAAATCTTAGTAATTTTTGGACAGGGGGTCCAACATTCCCATTTTGCATTGGCCTGTGTCTTATATAGATGCATCTTTATACACATAAATGTGGGATTACAAGGTAGACTGTGGTAAGAACAAAGTGAATAGTACTCACAGTTCCTGACAGAGAGAAAAGAAAGCCAAACCACTGCGACTAACAAACAGGCCAAAGTCGGATAAAATGTATCATCTGTAAAAGGAACAGGTTATGCAAAGCATCTTATTATTGTAAATAGTCCAGTCTCTAATGTGTTTTAACTCATTTTCAAATAGACCAAACCCTCTCTTCCAGCCAAAAGATGATTAGAATTCTATGTTTATGATGTTTTTCAACTTTGATGCACTAACATTTGCAAGTAGCATCTGTTCACTTAGACAGAATAGTTTCCTAAGTGCAAACTAATATCTACTAGTAATCAAAAGAGTGTAGGCATTTGTTAACTTAGTGAAAGTTAATTTCCCTCTCCTTTAAATTTAAAATTTTCTATCCTTCCAATATGTTGCTGCTATTGCCCTTTTGAAGGACCCCTTTGGGGATTGATCATGTCTATAATTCATGCAACAGGAGCAACTTGTTGTCAAACCACTGACAAGCTCCTGTCAGATGGGTCACTTTGTTGACACATCTGAACTTAATTGGTACGGATTGTCAAAATCTTGGAGATGCTTCTGAATGCAAGAGTTTATCGATCCAAACCATCAAATTAAGTTGCATCAAGAAAAGATGCACCAGAAAACCTAACTTTTGAGAATCGCTATGGACCAAAGGATGCTTGTAAAAAATGGAGAGACAGTTCAGCACCAATGCCCCCTTTTCCAAATTCTACGCATATTGACATGAGCATGTGGACATGATGCGTGGTGCCTAGCTTTTCTGAAGGAGAGAGACTGAAGTTTAAGCCAAGTGTCTTAGGAAGCCAAGTGACGGCAGCTGACTGTTTCAGCACACAGACATGTAGAGATGCCACAGTGGCAAATGGCGCCGAAAGGCACGAGAAAAGTGGGACAGGAAAAGCGCTGGGCAAGACACAGGATGATTGATGGCATGTCTCCTTTGTTGGGGGCCATGTGGTGAAGAGTACAAGGAGATAAGTGAATAGTGTATAATTTTTAAATAGCTTGTTAACTTTTATGAAATCAATCAGTGTAATAGAACTTAAAATGTACATGTCTACTTGCCCTCACAGATTCCAGCCCTTTCCTTCTCCTGTCAAAAATATATTTGGTAAGGAAAAAGAGGCTGTCTGCCATATGTGTTTTAATATGATAATTTTTAAGGTTTGTATTTTCTTTTCCTTCCCTCGTCAAAGAAAAGGAAAAAAATTCTATTGCATAGATTCTATTCCAAAAGTCACTTGAGAAAAGGTTTGCAGAACAGGTTCCTTCCTATTTTATTGTTGATTACTTCATTCACTGACATTCCCTAGTGTTCAAAACCATAACTTTAATTTAGAGTGGAAGATGAATAGTCAAAATACACTATCACTGTGCATTTTATTTATTTATTTATTTTTTAAAAGATTTTTTATTTATTTATTTGAGAGAGAGGGAATGAGAGACAGAGAGCACGAGAGGGAAGAGGGTCAGAGGGAGAAGCAGATTCCCTGCCGAGCAGGGAGCCCAACGCGGGACTCGATCCCGCGACTCCAGGATCATGACCTGAGCCGAAGGCAGTCGCTTAACCAACTGAGCCACCCAGGCGCCCATCACTGTGCATTTTAGATAGAAGTCTTGTAAAAAACAAAACAAACAAACAAAAAAAAACACCCTGTTATTCCTGTCATTGATGGATCCTTAATTTGAGTAAAGTTTCTTAATAACCTGTATGTTTATTAAAACTTACTTTAATTTCTGACCCCTGCTACCCATCTCTTCTCCTTCCCTCATCCTCATAGAGAAAAGAAAGAATTTTAGGTCTATGACCAAACCCACTGTTTAAAAGTCCTAACGTCATTTGAAACATTAAATTAATATGAGGCTATTTTTTTTTCAGTGAAATGCCACCAATGCTTTTTATACAATGACTACACTGGAAAAGTCTCATATGGTGATGGTGAGGTCCAGCCTATATTTCACAGGAAAATATGCATCATTATTGATGAAGGAAAAGTTATGTCTATATTTCCATAAGGAATTTGCATAAATCTCCACAGCAATAGGACTTTAAAATATTCTATGAATTTTGTCTTGCAAGTCAAGCTCCTACAATGAATTTAAAATAAGGTGGGTTAGGTCTGTGTTATAAAATGAAAATTCACCTATTTTCAATTGCATGGATTAGAAATGGGATAGGGAGATGGCTTATTTTATTCTTTTACCCATTTCTTGAGGCTGTGTATACTGATTTCAAATATTATTATGGATCAATATCACCTTTAAGCCAGCATTTTAGCAATATACGTGTAAAGATGAGATCAGTTCTATCAAAAGAAAATGAAAATTTATTACATTTAATGCAATAATTTATAATGATTATAGTTCCCTGCTAGGTAATTATTACTAGAGAAAAAAAAATTACCCTAATACCTTTAATGAAATTTTAAAGGCATTGCTTTGGGGCTTCAAATAACCAGACAGTATCTTCTATGAATCTGGTTTTAGAACAAAATCTAGGTCCCTTTTCGTATTCTACTCCCAGAGTCTCACCAATGAAATGGAGGCTCTTCAGGATCAATCCTAAAGCTCTTACAATATAGAGGGAAAAATTAAACCACCAAAAACAAGAACCTGGTAAAAATATAAAAACTTAACTATAGGCCACCAATCTGAAGAGCCAGAAGATATTTTTCTAAAAACTCAGTAATTAGAGCCAGAAAGACTTTTTTTTTATATTTATTTATTTATTTTAGAAAGAGAGATGAGAGAACGTGCACACATGCACACAGGGAGAGAGGGAGAGAATTCTCAAGCAGACTCTCCACTGAGCTCAGAGCCTGATCCCATGACCCTGAGATCATGAACTGAGCCAAAATCAAGAGTCCAAAGTTTAAGACTGAGCCACCTAGATACCCCTATAAAGACTTTTTAAAAGAAATTTTATATGTGAATAGAAATCAAGTTCAAATCTTGTTCCTTCCCTTTCTAATATCAGCGAGATCCTTCCAGAACATACTCTTGCTCTGATTTACTCCACCATGTTGGGCTGTGCTGAAATAATTTTTATCAAGGCAGTTAATAATATATTAATCCAGACCTATCCAGTAATTAGTGAAATATTTGATACTTACTGAGATCTTACTAGGTTCTCTTCTAGGTACTGTGTCAGCATCTGGGCTTAAAGATATAAAAGATACAGTCCATATGTACTATTAGAAAGAATTAACAAAAAAGTAAAGAAAGAAAATAAAAAATAAAATTCCATTCCCAACACATGAAAAGCATTTTCCTGATCCCTCCCCTACTGGCTTCATTACTAGTACTATAAATAGACATGTGATAGGTATGTAAATAAATGTTATTATGTGAGAAGTGGAATGAGAGCATCATATAGAAAACAAATAAATATGAGATGGATTCTAGTGATACCCATATGTTTGTGATTTCGCAGTAGGAGTGATGCTTTAATGATTCCATTCATGTATCCCAAATTGCTACTATGTCTGCTTTTTGCTCTAACAAAAGGATTATGCTGCTTCGAGGTGTGGGTCATAGATGATAGTGATTGAACTGAAGAAAGCAGGTGGAAAGAGGAAGAAATAAGAATAGGGCCTAGGAGAGAGAAAATAACAACTTTCTTACCAAAGTTCAGAGCTATACTTCTCCTGGGTATGGTGGAGAAAGAGCATAAAGCATGTACAAAATTACCCAGAAATTGTTAAGAAACTAATAAGGAACACATCTGTTAGGGACAGACAACAGCCTGGCATGGCAAAGTTGGACAAATAGGAGGGTTTTCTGTCTTTCTATTATTTTGTTCCCTTCTTTAGTGCTTGTGATGTGTGCATATATGCATATATACACATATTATTAATCAAACTTTTCTCCTTGATCTAATTTCAAGAATGTACATAGGTAGGAACCATGGACCAGGATCAGGTCATTTGCAGGTGCTCTGGGCAGTGCCACACCATGACTGTAATATTGTGCTATCCAGCACTCAAGCTGACATCACAGAACAGAAAGGTCACAAAGCAGCGTAAGAACAGACATCATGATGGACAAAAGTCAGAAAAGAACGACTGATGAGAAGACAGATAAGAAAAAACGTTTCTTAACATTTAACAAGATGAGGTTAAATCATACTAATAAAAATGAAAAAGCACATGAATATAATTAGATCTAAGCCACTCCCCAAAACACCAAGAAGAACATCTTAGGCATTATACTCAGTAAATATGGATTGACCATGTGGGCCTCAGTATTGATTGTACATAGCCCATTAGGCTGACCACACTCTCCACCCAATTTCTATTGAACATGGGACACTCAAGCCTTAATGCCAAGCACAGAAAAAGAGAGGGGGAAGAGCAAGCGGACAGATTTTATTGTCTTTTTAATTAACCAATTCCATCTTTTGATTAAAGTGTTAAAATAGTCATGAGGCCTCATCATTACCTTGGGGATAATGGGAGTTATGTTTCTCATTGCTGGAGAAGAGAGTAACAAACATGGAAAGGAGAAAGGTAGAATAAAAAATCTTTAAAGTTTAATCAATATTGAGAATATTGGTGTGAACTCATTTTTTAACATATTTATCTATAAATATACATATAGAGTCGATATAGGCAAATATGTGGATATGTGTGTATGATTATACAAACATATTTTCCATCTTTGCCTGCAGACACCCCAGGGGCAATAATACCCCAGTATCGATGAGCAAAACTATCATATGTATATCAGTTTCTAAATTTAGTTCTCTAATAAAAGAAACCAAAGTTCTTGGAGAAATGACTGATTCCAGATCTAGGTTAAGAGAAGTATAAGCTATACCTAGAATATCTTTTTTTGTGCTAGAAGAAAGGCCATGATTAAAGAATAAGAGATATCATGCTATAATGTCAAAGGACACAAGATTCAATTTAAGGTTGTTTCTGCTGCCAAATCTGAGACAATTGGTACATCTAAAAAAACAGTGAAAATAACACATCTTAACCCATTGGATCCTGAATTTCTGAAGGATGCAAATGAGAAAACTGAGTAAATTTAAATGGGATCTATAGACTAAATGATAGTATGATATCAACGTTAATTCCCTAATTTTAATAATCCTTTTGTGGTTATGAGGAGAATGTACTTGTTTTAAGAAAATGCACACTACTCTAGAATGGTCAAGAAAAAATGATACATATAATTATATACAGAAAATGATAAGGCCAATGTGGTATGATGTTAACAATTTGAGAACCTTGTAAAAGATATAAAAAGGCTTTGTCTTTTTTTTTTTAAGATTTTATTTATTTATTTGACAGAGAGAGAGAGCAAAAGCAGGAACACAAGCAGGGGGAGTGGGAGAGGGAGAAGCAGGCTTCCTGCCAAGCAGGGAACCCGACGCGGGAATCGATCCCAGTACCCTGGGATCATGACCTGAGCCAAAGGCAGACACTTAACGACTGAGACACCCAGGTGCCCCTAAAAAGGCTTTGTCTTATTCTTACTACTTTTTCTGTAAGTTTGAAATCATCTCAAAATAAAAGTTTAACAAAGAAAATAAACAATACAATATAGGTCTGGTGCTCATATAAAACGTCTTTTACTGAGTTTACTTGTGATTGGTTTGTTAGTAGGCTGCAATCTACATACAGCTAAATCTCTTCCAAAACTGTGTTTCAGTATTAATTTACAAGGTGGGCTTAGGAAAGTTTATGAAAGCCTACCCTTGAAGCCAAGCAAAATATTTTTTTGACTTTAACAGAAATGAAAAGTAAAAGGTTTTATTTTACTTTGAGGTATCTTTATGACATTGAATAAGCCTGACTCATTGGTACGCATTAAAAAAAAAAAAAAAAAGACAATGCTATCTCCTGATTCCTCATTAATAATATACAGTGTTAAAAAGATAGAGGGCAGATATACAAAATGGGAAATGCCTCTGGTATATTGAACTAGTGTTCAGAGTTTAAAGATGCTTTGAATGATTCTAAGAAACCAACAAACCGGGCGCCTGGGTGGCTCAGTTGGTTAAGCGACTGCCTTCAGCTCAGGTCATGATCCTGGAGACCCGGGATCGAGTTCCACATTGGGCTCGCTGCTCAGCAGGGAGTCTGCTTCTCCCTCTGACCCTCTTCCCTCTCGTGCTCTCTATCTCTCATTCTCTCTCTCTCAAATAAATAAATAAAATCTTTAAAAAAAAATAAAAAGAAACCAACAAACCCTAAGGTCAAAAATGAAGAAGAACCCCCTTTGGAGTATAAGAGATTAAAGATTTTTTTTTCAAAGAAGTGACATCATTAGACACTGATTTCTATGCCATGTATTAACTTTATCTCTATCTATAGTATGTCATGATAATAACTATTCACAGGCTGTCCCTGATTTATCAAGGAATACTATATCACACATATATATTTATTTCACAGACATAGATGCACATGGATTATAGTTCGAACAATATCCATTAGGTATTTTATATTTAAATATCCCAGAAATATCACAATATCATTTATTATAAGTTTAAAACAATGCAATAGTTAGCAAATAAAAGATAGTTATTAATTTTACATATTTATTATGTAACATGAGACATGGTCCAAGTCTTATGACTTACATTTAGAATTAAAGTAATTAAAAAAATAAAATGTAAGTAATAAAGCAATGTAAAAATAAATACCCATTTGCAAAGGATGATACATGTACTAAAAATTGGTAGCATGTATATTTGTGAAACTGAATTATGAGATTCTCACTTTGTGGGTTTTTTGAAAATATTTTTCCTATTTTCAACAATGCTAAGTTTAATTATGTGATTGGATAATAGCTATTATACTTACATATGTAAATACATAATATTCTAATAACTAATGTCCTTGGCTATCAGAAAAATCTTTTGGCTAGAAGTCTTATTCCCTGAGATTTCTAGAACATTAAGGTTTTACTGTGTGGAACATTATTGATTATTGAAATAGAATACAGCACACTGAAACTGCATGCTATTTAACCCATAGGATTAAAACTGAAAGAATAATCAATAATTTATTTAGCCAAAATTTTTGATAGAGACAAACTCTACAAAGGGGTATACCAATATTATCAGTAGTCATCTTAGTCTTGAGTGGACAGAGTTCAAGCATGGTTTTCCAAAATTCCCTCTGGAAAAAAATGTGGAACATCAACGAAAATCTTTTTATATTATTGATCATATAGATCTTAGGGGCAAAAAGCATAAACCACTTTATTTATCTGTATAAAAAGTGACTTCAGAGGTGGCTGGGTGGCTCAGCCAGTTAAGCATTTGCCTTTAGCCCAGGTCATGATCCCAGGGTCCAGGAATCAAGCCCCTCCTCCCTGCTTGTGCTCTCTTCTCTTGCTCTCCATCTCAAATAAATAAATAAAATCTTCTAAAAATAAGTAAATAAATAAAAAAAAGTGACTTCATACAAGAAATTAGATGCTCACAAACATTTCTGGTAAGTTGCAGATGTGCGCCCCACCCTGAGCCGCCAAGTCACCTAAGTCTCGTCACCATACCACTGAAATGGCCCATTAGGGAATACCACCTCTGCCAGTATCAGAAAGAATTGAGAGAGCTCTTTTAGAGCTATAATTAAGTACTTAGAGAGCTATCACTATTATTGTGGCAACTGCCTCTTGACACCCACAATTAGTAACGTGACCCTGTAACGCTGTTACAGAAATGCCCAGTGCGTCAATGAACATGCATTGCAGCAACACCCAATGGAGAGAGAAAAGCCTCATTAATTTTCATCTTCAGAATCAATTGTAAGTGCATCTATATGAAGAAAATTAATTTGGATATTGAAACCTAAGGTGTAAAGGATTCTGGGATATTGTAGTTTCAATTTTTCAACATGTGCCGCCGTAAGAGAAGGCACAATTAAAAAGGTGGATCATTGAATTCTATGTTCAGTATTATGATACCTCCAACATTCTTCTAGTCAGACTTTCAGTGACATACCTCAAAATCCTTCAACACAAAGTTAAGTGGGTCACTCTGTAAACTGGCCATCACCTGGCGACCTGTTCAGTTTTTCTGCTATTGTTCCCCTATTTGCAATCTTTCCTCTCTCCCAAATGAGTTATTCTAATTTTATTCATCGTCTTGATATCCAGGTCTCTTTGAATATCAAAATATTGTCCTACAGAAGTCAGTTTCTGCCATTCTATACCCATTTCTCAGTCTTTCTGTTCTTCAGGAGCTGGCTCCTGAATTAATTAGTATCAGGATACTATTCAGAAAAAAAAAAAAAAAAGGAAGAAGGAGGAGGAGGAGGAGGAAGAAGAAGAAGAGCAATTCCCCCTCCTCTTCATTTCTAGTCTGCTTTTAGTTTGCTTTCCAAGTCCTTTATTCCCTACTAGATTTTGAGGGCCTTAGAGGATCAACTGTGTTTGATATTTGTATCAACTCTCTCCATATCAACTGCATAATGCTTTGTATGTGGTAGATATTCAATAAATATTGGTCATGTTATTGAAATGATCTATATGATTATCATATAAAAGGATCTGATTAAAATGCTATATTATATTTTGAAAAAATATAATTAAAATTAAGTTATTTTCCAAGTGCATTAGTAAAATATATGGAGATCGAAGTTAAGTTTTCAAGGGGATTGAGATTTTGTTTAGAATCTGGATTATTTCTGGGGCGCCTGGGTGGCTCAGTCGTTAAGCGTGTGCCTTCTTCCGCTCAGGTCATGATCCCAGGGTCCTGGGATCGAGCCCCTCATCCGGCTCCTTCTCCGCGGGAAGCCTCCCTCTTCCTCTGCTTGTGTTCCCTCTCTCGCTGTCTCTCTCTCTGTCAAATAAAAGAAATTTAAAAAAAAAATTAAAAAAAATAGAATCTGGATTATTTCTGCTGTCAATGGAAAATAATAGTTAAAATCCTCTCACGCTGGAAATACACTTTGATGGTAGCATGCATATAGTACATTTGATGGTATAAAAGTATTTATAAAAACAAAATTCAACTAAATAGATTTGAAGATCTAACTGGCTTTATTAAGCCATTCAAGAATGGGCAGCATCCCATCTAGCAAGTAGACTGGAGTTCCAAGGAGTTGTACAAAATGGAAAGATTTTATAGAAAAGAGGGTGAGATGACGAGGTTATCAGCAAAACAAAAGAAAGGATTGTTTCAGGCAAGGTCACCTTCCCTTAGGGGTAAGGGCAGGGAGTCTTGTGCAAATTATTTCATCTTCCTTTGTGGGATGAAGAGGTCAATGTGACAGATTAACTCCTTGGTGCTGACCAGAAAATTCCTGACTGGTAAGAATTCATTTCTGGAGGAGGCTGAAATTGCAGTTAGGTATTAAACCCTGGTTTGGTTACTTGGCCTAGCATAAGTGATTCCATTTCAAGCCTGTGGTTTCCTTTTTAATAAAAGGCAAAGTAAGTTCATTCTTAAAAAGTAAAGAGGTGACATCTTAATAATATGTCTAATAAAGGGGATATGATAACCATAAATGTGGTTGATATATGTAGTTATGAGGCTTTATGAATATATGATTCGTGTGAACACAGAAAATATTTGTTTGAAACAGTATAAGGACTCTTCTATTAAGAAGTAAGGTCCATCATTAAGCAAAATAAAAAATAGATGAATATAAGAAATTTTAGGAATATTCTCAAAATGCAAATCTATTTGGATAGTTTAAGGGTCTCCATGGTCTCATCCCTTAAGACATTAAGAACTGAATTGAAGATAAGGTTATTATCTTATTAGTAAAAAAAAAAAAGTGTCATTTAAAGGAAGAAATCCAGATGACCCTAATTAGGTCAATGTAATTTCTATGATACATCCATTTTATTTCCAAATGTTTCGATTTTCAACTGAATTACTTCTGGCAAATGAACTGTGAAGCTATTGGTGTTATTTACTTATTTATTAATTTAGTCATTTATATATCTATTCATTTATTTTACTTTTAGTTGAATAATGAGTTTTGACAATAATTTTTGGCAAGCTATGTAAAAAACATTATGACACATATATTTGCAAATATATATCACTAGATGCAATTGCAGGTCTAATGTTAGAATTAAGCAAGAAGCTGGTGCATTTTGTTGTGCCAGCTAAAGCTAAGACGGCAGGCTTTATTTCAATTTAAATAAAACCTGAAGGTATTGCTGCAGAAAGCTGGCTCAAGCTGTCTGGCATTCTGCCTGGAAGAGAATCTTTGATAGTGTTCTTCCTTAGACTATATTAGCTTCACCAGTTTTTTTTAGTTAACATTAAAAATTTAATTCTCCAAACAGTATAATTCATCAGGATTTTGCAATTGTTTCATCCGCCTCCTCTTTTCCACATTTTATAAAGCATTTCATTCAAATCAAGATCCTTGAATTCACAAAATGAATAATCTACATTTTGCTGACAGTTTTCCTTTCTGTATTCAATATGATATTTGTCATTCAGAACTTGGAAGCGCCATTTAATTATATGCTACTGCAGAACTCTGAGCTCAGGGTAGTAAATATTCCTAAAATCTAAAGGGGACATTTTTAAAAATGTGTTTCTTAACTTTATTTTCATGTAAGTTTTCAGAGGCTGGGGATTATCAGTCAAAGTGAAAGGTGGATTAAGAAGCATTTGTAGGTTCTGATGTGCTTATGATAAAAACAGTCTGCTTTACACCTGCTTTATAGGAACAAGTACTCCCTCCATAAAATTGCTTAGAACATGTAAAGGAAAACAATCATAATCTCAAATGGACTAGGTTTTCACTTCTTACGTGTTTCGGGCTTTTGGATTTTCACGTCCTGATATCTGAGCACAGTTAATTTCCCCACGCCCCACAGGTGTGATTTCCTCAGAGCTGCTGAGCCTCTTCATACATGCATTCCACCAGGATCTCCTTCTAAATATCTTCACAGGAGGTCACAGATATTAACATGATCCAAAGGCAAAGTTACTGACTTTAGTTTTCTGTGAGCATCTATTGGTAATTTCATGAGGCCTGGAAGTTTATTAAACAGATCTCTTGGTCATTCAGAACCATTTCACTCTTCACTTCCCTTTGACCTGCTTTTGGGATTTTCTGTTGCCCCTTTTATCAGTGTGTTAGGGATAAGAACCACCAGAGCTCACATTTTTCATATTTGCTATGTATATTGGGGTCTCGTCCAGTTTTGAAAGAAAAAACTTAGGTTGAAAAATTAAAATGACCTCTTGGTATATCAAGTTTTATCTGGTAACTTTTGTTTCTGCTCTGAGAGTTAGGTCATGTCACCTTCCTTTAGCAGGGCAAGTTTTCAATATAACAATTGCTAACTTACTATTTATACTGCAGTTAATTTCCTTTTAGATATTGCATTAATTAAATCCCCTTGCCTCATTCAACTACCAGGATTCTTCGCAATTTTTTAAAACTTTATGCAGCAAAGGTTTAGTATGTGCAGAGTATTATGCTTTGGTGCTGCAACAGATGCACTTTTAATTACTATGATTTTTCCCCCATGTGAACTAGTAGAAATGTGAGAGAAACCAAGAATTTTCATGTGTTGCTTTTCAAGTTTTGTTTGGTTGTGGTTTCGGTTTTCCTGGAAGTGAGAGACCACTCAGCTCCTTAATCTGAATGGTCGAGGTTACAAATAATACTCTTTGCAACAACAAAAAAGTGTTTCTTACAGGAAGAAAAGTATTAGAGATTGCAGGTTAAATGTGGAACTTTCTTGGGGCGCCTGGGTGGCTCAGTCGGTTAAGCAGCTGCCTTCGGCTCAGGTCATGATCCCAGGGTCCTGGGATTGAGCCCCACGTCAGGCTCCCTGCTCAGCAGAGAGCATGCTTCTTCCTCTCCCTCTCCCTGCTGTTCTGCCTACTTGTGCTCTCTCTCTCTCTCTCTGTCAAATAAATAAATAAAATCTTAAAAAAAAAATGTGGAACTTTCTTGCTAGGTTATAAATAAATATGGATAATAGCTACAACATAGACTTTTATAATCATTTGGCATCAACAAATAGGATTTGTTGTAATGTATAGTTTAATAATTGAATGAAACCAAACACTGGCAACTGAATTAGAATAAAGGAAGATACTGAAATTCTATCTGATGGCATAGTCTTTTCATCATCTTTTTAATAAGCCTCATAAGATTACCTATCAACATTTTTAAATGGTAAATATGACAGATCAATTCCCTCAAAAGCATTACCAGAGCAAAGGATTTCAGTACACGTAATTTATTTGGAAGCATGCAAGGGATTAGGGAAGTGAGAAAAACTTTTACTCTGCAGAAGATACCATAAAGAAAATAAAAAGAAACCCATGGCATGACAGAAAATATTTACAAACCATATATTTCATAAGGGACTTTTACCCAAATGATACAAAAGATACAACTTGACAATAAAAAGAATAGTACACCAATTTAAAAATGGATAAAAGTTTGGGCACCTGGGTGGCTCAGATGGTTAAGCGTCTGCCTTCAGCTCAGGTCATGATCCCAGGGTCCTGGGATCGAGCCCCACATCAGAATCCCTGCTCACTGGGAAGCCTGCTTCTCCCTCTCCCGCTCCCCCGGCTTGTGTTCCTGCTCTTGCTGTCTCTCTCTCTGTCAAATAGATAAAAAAATCTTAAAAAAAAAAAAAATAAAAGTAAAAATGGATAAAAGTATTTGAATAGACATTGCCCCAAAGATATACACCTATTATCAATAAGCTCATGACAAGATCTCAACATTATTAGTCATTAGGGAAATGCAAATCAAAACCATTTTACAAGCACTAGGATTGCTACAATCATAGAGACAGACCATAACATATGTTGGCAAGAATGTGGAGAATTTGATACTCTCGTGTGCTGCTGAAGGAAATGCAAAATAGTGCAAACACTTTAGAAAATAGTTGCATCATCCTCAACCTGTTAAACAGAAACTTACTGCATGACGCAGCAATTCCACTCCGAGGCATGTACTGAAGAGCAATGAAAACATGAAGCCACACAAAAACTTGTACACAAATGTCTACAAAAGCATTATTCACAATAGTCAAAAAGTGGAAACAACTCAAGTGTCAATCAACTGCTGAATGGATAAGTGAAATGTGTTAGGTATATCTATATAATTAAATATGATTTAGAAATAACAAAAAATGAAGTTCTGACACATGCTACAAAACAGGTGGATCTAGAAACACACAGAGTCAAAGAAACCAGTCAGAAAATGATCACATATGTATCCTTCCATTTTTATGAAAGATTAGAAATCTACAGACACAGGGCGCCTGGGTGGCTCAGATGGTTAAGCGTCTGCCTTCGGCTCAGGTCATGATCCCAGGGTCCTGGGATTGAGTCCCGCATCGGGCTCCCTGCTCAGCAAGGAGTCTGCTTCTCCCTCTTCCTCTGCCTCTCCCCCTGCTTGTTCTCTCTCTGTCTCTCTCGCAAATGAATAAATAAAATCTTAAAAAGAAAAAAAGAAATCTACAGACACAGAAGTTTGATCACTGTTTGCCTAGCACTGGGGCAGTAGGGAGAATGGGAAGTGATTGCATTTTGTGCTAACAAAAATGCTCCAGAATTAGATTGTGTTGCTGGTTGCTCTACTTTGTGAATATACTATTAAAATTAGAAACAGCAAACAAACAAAAATCACCAAATCATACACTTTAATCAGATGAATCGTATTGTATATACATTATATCTCAATAATGTTTTGGTTTGGTTTCTGGTTTTGGTTTTAAGTAATTGTGAGTAAATAATAGCAATCGCTACCCTCAAATTTAGTTAAACCCAAAATAAAACATTAGGTATTAATATACAAAAAATACCTTGTTCTTAGCGGCTTGTGACTTAAACATTGTTTATAGTAGTCCCCTTATGTATAGAACTAAGGTTTAAAACATTAAGACACAAGTACATTTCTAAATATCTAAACAATTTCACATAAAATCCCCACCACTTCTAACTGGATCCTTTAGTAAACTATCCTATTCATTTGCATTAATGGAGATCCCTGTGCAATCCAGGGAATTGTCAAAGAGAGTGGTTTGCTGGGTTCTCTATTATTTTCTAAGGGCAATAAGGAAATGACCAGTAGTGGGCTAAACCAGGATCACACGTTATCATAATCTGCCCTCAACATATAGAAGGGTAGAGGGACATCAAAAGCTGCACTGTTTCTTGTTTTGTCAATACATTCCCAAGGTGTCTTTATCCAGTATTTTCATATACCAGAGCCTTAAATGACCAGGTTAGCCGTCTATAGCTTACCACATGGCTGTGCTTCTTCACTGAAGATTTTAAGCAAGCCTACAATATATCATAAGTAATGAAATATAAAACTCTGGCAAATCTAACATCCTATCAGTGTCTTAAAGATCACTCTCCTTCAGGCAAATATCACTAATTTGGACTCCTCCTAAACGTAGGCTTAGATTTGACAGCTAAGGCTTTAGGACATGAAGAGATGGGTACTAGTGGAAACCCAAGGCTGCCTGACACATCTCTAATCGGAAGCCAAGTGCCTAAAAACCACGTCATGGACAGTAGTAGAAGAAAAACTACAAGTTTAACCTCCCTAGAAAAGTTTTTCTCTCTTCTCCCCCACCCCCAGGACTCACAATCTTTCCCAATAATAAATGCAAATGAGCTGATGAATAAACACCATATGCAAGCGTGGAGTTTCCTTTTTAGAACCTAAAAACTTTCAAAAAGATAGTAGCCTCTGCATAAAAGAAAATTCATTTTTTTCTTTTTTGGTGTTCTGCAACTAGTAAGCAAAATTACTTACATAATTAAATCAAATACTTGCATTAACATCAAAAAGTAAAGTCATACATGCAATGTGTAATTAAAAAAAATTCTAATTACAGAGTGGAATTTAATTGGTTCTCTGTAATAACAAACGTATAGCTTCTTCAAGTAGTCATTTTGCTTCAGTTCACTAAAAAACACCATGTTCAATAGAAAAACTGATTCCAATCTGGAAATAGCCTCAATTATCCTGCAATGTTATGTCCGACAACATATATGAGGCAATACTTCTTAACCAATATAATAGGATGACAGAAAAGAAATTACACAGTGAACAGGCTTATTCATGTATTTATTTATTTATATCTGCTTCATTCCCTAAAAAGGATTTGTGCCTACTTGGAAAGAGCTTGTGTGTGGGCAAGGAGGGTTGATGAAGTGCACATTTTAAATTTGGAAAGAAAACAGAGATATAGTAAAGATATAATGTTTAGGGCAGGTTGGCTACTGAACTCAAATTTAATTTTCACTGGAATTTTATGCACATATTATCTATTCCAGGAGTTAAATAAGCATCAAGCATCCATTAGACAAATCAGGTGTCAGGGAAAGGTTTCAGTGACACCTTGGCAATCCAAGAAATCATTTTTTCATCAGGTTTGGTAGAAAGAGATCCTGTCAGCACTTACCTTTCAGCTCTATAACTGAAATAGTGTGCTGCTGCAAAGAAACTTCAATTGGTCATGTTGCTTTACATATAATAGTGGCAAGACTTTTCTTTCTTCAAGTGCAATCTCTTGACCTTGAATTTGGCAAACTTGCATTAACTTCCAGCTATGCTAAAAGTGCCTGAATAATCTTGAACGGTTTTCTGATGTCTCAACTCCTTAGTTTTCTCTCCTAAAAATGGTGACAATATCTGTTCCATCTGGAACAAGTATAATAGTGTGAATACCAAAAATAAAAAATAAAAAAAAGTAACTATACAAACTATTGGTGTAGGTTATGAGAATAATTTACATTTATATAACCATTTACTTTCTGTAAATTGATTTCATGTGCACCCTCAAAGCAACTACAGGAGCTCTAAAGTTGAGACTGATAAGTTAAGACTTGCTGTAGCCCAGGGGCGCCTGGGTGGCTCAGTCGGTTAAGCGGCTGCCTTCGGCTCAGGTCATGTTCCCAGGGTCCTGGGATCGAGCCCCGCATCGGGCTCCCTGCTCTGCAGGAGCCTGCTTCTCCCCCTCCCACACCTCCTGCTTGTGTTCCCTCTCTCGCTGTGTCTCTCTCTGTCAAATAAATAAATAAAATCTTTAAAAAAAAAAAAAAGACTTGCTGTAGCCCATATGGCACATGACAACAATAGAGAGAGAGGACACTTATTTGCCAGTCACGTAATAATAAATTATCGATTGTATCACTTTAGAGTCTATAATAGGTTTTGTATACATGTTATGTCATTTAATTATATCAACAGCTCTGAGAGAACTTTTAAAAATATCTCCATTTGTAGGTAATAATAATTGTTAACATGTCTTAAGTACTTACAGCAAGGCATTCTAAACATGGTGCCTAGGCAGGTCTTAACTATTTTCATTAGAGAAGAATCCAATGGAGTACGTAGTATAATTCCTCCTATTTACAGATGAGGAACCAAAGTAAAGAGATACTAACTAACTTGATTAAAATCATCCATTTGATAAATGACAGATACTAAAGCCGCGGCTCATACTCTTAAGTACAAGATGCTTCTCGACAGATGAAGCTAAGACTCAAGCTGCAACATCTCATATGGGTTCCTTAGGTAGTCAGTATCAAAGGTCTGTAATCTTTACTTTGGACTATTTTGCTTTTCTTGAAAGTAAAGTACATGTGTGTGTGTAATGTCATTAAAATGAGAATTAATGGAGTGGTGAAATGGCTACGGAGATATAATTATAATAAAAATGAAATATAGCATTACATTTGCTGAAAGTATATATCCTCACTTTTTCAAATATGATATGAGAGTATATCTTCTCTCTAATGCAATATTAAAATATAATGTAAAATATCTAAAAATCATTATCTTCCAGAAAAATGTTATGTTTCATGTTTAGTTCATGCCCCTTGACTGTTTTCTGCATTAACTTTTGTTTTATTTTGTTTTGTTTTGTTTTTTACTGGAAAGTCATGCCATTTTTTTTTGCTTCTAGCTACTGGTTTAGCAGCAGGTGCTTCTGTGTAATATAGCTGTATTTAATATTTAATTATTTTCCCAAAAGTATAAATAATCTTTAACAAAAGAGGATATTCTTATCAAGTTCTTCAATATTCTTACATTAAAGCAGTTGTTTCAAATGTTCAACAAGTACCTGATCCAAAATGCATACAAATATGAGAATATGGTGATATTCATTTAAAAATAAATAAGTATAGGCACTCTCGTTGGAAGCAATTTTAGTATATCACTTGAAGAATGTTCCACTTAAAATTCTGTTTTACCAAGTTAGTTGATTTAATCCTGTTTTATATTCAGATAAACTAGCTGTTATTTATCGCCTGCATACTAGCTCTTCCATAAGCAAATATAATTCACTCTTTTGACTTTCCCCTTGCTTGGTTAGTCCACAGTTATTGAAGAGTCAGGGATGGAAATAGGCCAATCTAGATAAAGACAACATAGACTGAACTAAAATTTTAAAATTATTTCATAATGCAATGCACAAAAAAATCTGCTGAGATGATACTTCTTTTCTGCTCAGAGGTGCTATTCCTGTTGCACAAAGTCTAACTCTGCTCATACCATTTTCCTCCCGTGGAATAAGTGGCTAAGAGATGTCATTTTACCTATGAGGATGTCATTAACTTACAGAATAAAGGCAGTAAGACAGGCAGTATTGTTTTTCCAGAAAGGTGTAGGGCATAGCTTATTATGCTCAACAGTTCAGGTTAAAGTGGCAAAAACACTCAGTAATCCCAACCAAATTTTGGGAGGACACTCTCATGGTCATAAGGGGTTTCTTTCAGTAGATCCTATAAATCACATATGCAAAGCTTGGTCTTCAATGTTGTTGAAGCTAAAAAAAAAAAACAAACAAAACAAATGAACCTCTTTTCTGGCTTATCTTCTAGAAATAGGAGTGAAAAAATAGTATTGGCTGTTTCTGCTGAAAAGATTGAGTAGGTAGGAAAAGGAACCAAAGCACACAAGCTTCTTTCTATCATTTTTTTAATAGACGCCACAGTTCTTTCTTCACCTCTGTCAAGTCCTCCCTCTACTCCCTTTATGATAAATGTCGTTTTAAGAGGTGTAAAGTGCACACCGGCATCAATCTTGTTATTCCTGGTTTTGGAGAGGCACAGATACAAACAAGTTAGATGAAGTTATGAAAAGACCTCTGTTTGTTAAACCAAAGCCAGCTAACTTCTATCCTGGAGAGGAATTACAACCAAGATCTTGGCTTCTTTAAGAAGGATTCATGAGTCTGGAAAGCAAAACCATTCTTTCAAACTAGTGAGGCATGAAGTTTGGGGAGATTATTGGTATCCATACTAGACCTGACCTCCTATTTCCAGAGTGGACTGACACAGATGGAGCATCCACGAGCTGCAAAAGAAAGATCGCAAACCCAAGTGCAAAAAGTGGTTTTCTGCCTAGAATTTCTGTAGAGACAGTAGTGACTATAAAGTAACAGAGTGTCTATATGGCCAGGCCACTATCAACAATGCACTGTGCATCCCAGGTAAGTTATCTTCCACCTTCTTAGTCAGATCAACCTTCACTTGTAGTTCAAAATTCTTGTTTAGGTGTTGCAGTGAGTTGAACAGTGTCCTCCCCCAATTCATGTCCACCAGGTCAGAATTTGGCCTTATTTGGTAATAGGGTCTTTGCAGATGTAATCAGTTAAGATGAGGTCATAATATATTTGGCAGGTGGGGGGTCGGGAGGCTAAAGCCAATGACTGATGTCCTTACAAGAAGAGGAAAGAACAGATGGAGATACACCTAGGGAAGAAAGACATGCAAAGGTAGAAGCAGAGATTGTAATGATGCAGGTACAAGCCAAGAAATGCCAAGGATTGCTGGAGGGTAATCAAAAGTAGGAAGATGCATGGAAGGATTCTTCCCTAGAGCCTGCAAAGGGAGCATGACCCTACTGACACCTTGATTTTGGATTTCTGGCCTTCAGAAGTGAGAAGACAAATTTCTGTTGTTTTAAGTCACCTATTTTGTAGTAATTTGTTACAGCAGCCCTAGGAAATTAATACAGATGTCACGTCAAATCTTCAGAAAAGTCTTCTCTGACTGCCCTGTGCTTTGTCTCACTACCCCAGCTAAACTAGAAGTTTCCATGTTACATTGGGACTCTTTTATCTATCCCATTTTAAAGCGAATTCCTCATTTATTTGACTCTTTCTTCATAAAAAAGGAAGATATTTAAGGTTTTATTTATCTTTACATACCCAGAACTTAGGTTGGGGACAGAAAAGTAAGTAAACAGAATGAATGGCTGATTTTTTATTATAATTGAATCATTAACTACATTATTTGATGGTTTTCTACATATATCCAATGAGATGAGCATTATTTCATTTAATTCGTAATAAATATCATCATTTAATAATCATCACCATCTATATACAACAATTTATTGAGCTAGGTGCTAAGAATATAGTAAACCAGACATGATCCTTGCCTTTGAAATAATCTAATGGAATGCAGAAGAAAGAAGGAAGGAAGGAAGGAAGGAAGGAAGGAAGGAAGGAAGGAAGGAAGGAAGGAAGGAAAGAAAGAAGGAAGGAAAGAAGGAAGGAAGGAAGGAAGGAAATGTGGGAGGGAGTGGGGGGAGGAAGGAAAGAAGGAAAGAAAGAAGGGAAGAAGGAGGGAAAGAAAGAAAGAAAGGGAGGGACGTAGGGAAAAGGAAAGAAAGGGTGAGCCTAGAGAGAAGAGGAAACTGCCCTAAGATTCAAACTAAGGTCAGATATTTCACAAACTGTGGTGTGCATGATAATCACCAGAGATTTTTTGGACCCACATAGAAGAGGTCTGAGTCGAAATCCAAAGATGCATCTTTTCAATAGTCATCTCAGAAACTTTGATTTCAGCTATGCCTTTGAGAAACACTGCTTCCGGGAATTCTAAAGACACTTCTAAAGGAAAGTGTGATGTTTGTTCCAATCTATGTATCTTTGTTCATACTACCATACCATGGATTATGCTATCAGTTTTTCTCTACCAATACTGAAAGATGTTCTTCAAATTCATGTTCAAATCTCACAGAATTTCCTGACCATTTCATATCACACCAATCACTTCTGCTCTGACTACACGGGACTTATTATGCAGATGGTATTTCATTCTATTTTACTATTTTTGCTGTATCTTTACCTCCATTCGGATGGCCAAGCACCTTTTGATGCATGTAGTTGATATTAAATATTTTACTTTAAATAAAAATGCATTCAAACTAATTTTGAGAGACCACAAACAAGTAAGTTTGCTACACTAAATATTTCTTGATAATCAGCTATCTAGGACTTTTTAAATATTTCTTAGGGATACTGGTTTGTAGAAATTGTCCTAACAAGAAATATATATATATATATATATGTATGTGTATGTGTATGCGTGCATGTGTGCGTGTGTGTGTGTGTGTGTGTGTGTGTACAGGGATTTTAAAGCATTATAATTAGTGTTGTGCCTGTTTAAAATTTTTCTTGGAAAATTTAATATTCATGCATAATATTCTTTTGCCTGAGGAGCTTATTAAGCCTGAGTAATACATCTGCATATGCTGAGAGTGTTTTCAATTGCATATATACAACCAAAGACCATAGTAACTGAGGGTTTCATTAGTTCATATTGATGTTATAGGTAAAAAAAAGAGAGTGTTTAAAAAAAGCTTGGTGAGACTGATTTCTTCATAAACAGCCTGCAGCACAAGCCCCTTTTAAATGAATCACTAATAGCATAAGATGTGTTGAATATTGCATCCAAACAGAATTCAGAAATGTGCAGTTCATTGACATTAATGAGTGGCAAGGGTGGGGAAAGCTTTTCTAATCCAGAAAATTATAGTGTTCTCTATATATCTACCCTTCCGTCAGTCAGTCCTCCTGAAACTTGATTTAAAAAATTGATTTTGCTTTTGCACTTTTAAATACAAATAATGATCTCCTTTTGCTTTCTACCCACAGCTGCAGAATCCCACCTGGATTAATCTTGTGATTTATTGAAAATGAGCACATTGATCTTCCTTTACCCTTCCCTTCTTGGCTCTGTAGAGGTACTCCTGGACCCAACTTTAGCAGCAGTATCTGATATTTAAAACCCTATAGAGACTGAGCCTCCCCAGTTGAAAATAAATTGCTGCTCATTTTGGTCAAGCTCAATTGGTTTTCTAGAACAGGGCTAAGCTTGATGGTGATGTCATGACCACTCAGTTCCTGGTGGAAGAAATTGATTGATTGGTCTTGCTCAGAATGTCAGAGGAGCAATGCACAGAGCGCAAGACATGAGCCACAGTGGGATTCCTGGGTTGACTTTGTGGTGAGTTTTAAAATCCCTGGCAAAAAGGAAAACATGACAGTTGTGATGATAAGTGCCTCTGTAGGGTGGCTTCTTCAATTGTAGCAGGTCATGTCACAGAAACACACTAAACAGCATGTATCAGGTAAAATAATTGCCGCTAGGTCACTTACAGAAAATTCTGAAAAGAGACATTTTTAAAAAGCATATCATCTTTCTTGAAGACAATATACACCTAATTTTAAAGACATTTGTCCAGTTTTGTAATTTCTTGCATATTACTGTCTTATTATGAATGTGTGAGAATATTTTAAAATAAAATGGCTCATAACTAACAAATGCCTTGCCCAGATAATGTTGACTATTGAAAATTTCAGTGCAGAAGTTGCATCTGAGAAAAGCATTAAGGGTTGTTTCTTTCCATAAGGACAGCAAGGCTGTTGGAAGTAAACGCTAAGTTTGTTTATTATTTCACTCTCTCATTTATTGATCTATTCAACACTATCAAGTGGAAGACATGCTGAGAGCTTGGGGCCACAATGGTGACTAAAGTATTTTTCACCATCAAAGAGTTAGTTAACTATATACTGAGGTAGATTAAATGCAGTTTGAGGAATGCTATAATACAGATAGGAAAAAGTTGCTATGGGGCATGTATGAAGAAAGTTCCAGTATTAAGTACCACTGAGTATAAATCTGTTTGAGGAGCACCTCACTAAGGCTAGAGTAGGAGATGGAGCCAGAGAAAGCTTTCCTTGGGAAAAGAACATGCCTACTTCACTGTCATCATCTAATTTACTGTGTAACACTGCATAGTTGCTGGACTAACTAACCCCAAATTTTATAATTCTTCCAATAATTTCATTTCAGTCTGATATCAAGGGAATACTTTCCTTCCTTCTTACAAGATACTAAGGTAGTACAATCAGATCTTAATTCATGCCATGCGCTCATTCAAAGCAAGGCCATGACTTTTCATCATCACAAAAGGTATTCCAAGCAATTAAGATGGACATTAACATCCTTCATCACCTGGCTGCTATTACCCTCTTCAGGCACTTCTAACCTCTTCACTTTGAGCTTTAGACCCAAGGATTGCCAAGTTGTTTGTACTTGCTGAATATGTCACAAAGCTTCATGTTATCATGACCTTCATATGTTATTTTCTCTGAATGGGGGCCTTTTGCTTAGTTGACAGAAGCCAATAAATATGATCTCATTCATCATTCACTCTATAGAATGTTCTCCAATATCCCCAAGAACAGTTAACCTTTTACCCCTCCGTGTTTACTTTCCTTTGGGTATTGTACTACTAATATAAGACTTCTTTCCCGTTCGTTCACATACAGTTGATCTTCATTATATATGGGTTCTGTATTTGCAAGTTTACCTACTACCAAAATTTATTTGCAACCCCCATACACATGGCACATTTGCAGTCATTAGAGGACATGTGCCGAAATGATGAAAAATTTGAGTTGCTCAATGCAAGTGTTCCCAGTTGAGGTAAAGCAAGGCACACAATTCCTTTTTGTATCAGCTCTCATACTGGAGCGGGTCCTTTTCTTAACCTTATTTGGTGACACATTTTTACATTTTTGTGCTTTTGGTTGGTGATTTTGGCTGTTTAAAATGGCCCCCAAAGGTAGTGCTGAAGTGCTGTCTAGTGTTTCTCAGCACATGAAGGCTCTGATGTGCCTTATGAAGAAAATACGTGTGTTAGATAAACTCCTTTCAGGCATGAGTTATGGTACTGTTGGTTATGAGTTCTATCTTGATGAATCAATAATATATGTTGTATACAGTATCTTTAGACAAAAATGCCCACAACAAATCCCGTTTATGTATTGTTCAGTTGGCAAAAGTGTGAAAAGAGGCTCACAGGAACCTAACCCTGTATGCTCTGATTGATCTGGTGACTTACAGAACATAACCACTGCAAATAAAGAGAACTGACTATATATGTCTTAACTACTCTACTGCTGACTCCTGAAGTGTGGTACCATGTTTTGCTCATCTTAGTGTCTTTGGGACTGACTATCATGCTTAATACTGTAGGAGTTAATAGGAGACACTTATTTAATAGAAGGATGGATAAATGTGTTAATTAACCAAACAATGACTGTAGTCCCCCACCTTTTTTTGGCAGACTAAAGGGAGCCATTGAAAATTTTTAAACTAGCTATTTACATGAAAAAAATCCTACCTCAAGATTAATTTGGAATCAAATTGGAGAAAGAGAAAAAATATATATATATATGCTTGATATATTTGCTCTTACACACACAATACATATATATTTAGAAAAGCTTCTAAAAGTTTAGGTAGGAATTATGTACACTTAATATAAACAAAGAGTGATGAACCTAGGTGAAATGAAAGAAATTCTAATCAGAGAAATTTTTAAATATCCATAGTAGCTATATATCATATAGATTCCTTCCATCAAATCACATACCAAGAGGCAGAACCAGGAGAGAAACTCAGGTTTCCTGCCTAGTAGTCCAGTTTTTTCATTCAAAATCATTTGGGCTGTCACAGACCACAAAACTAAAAAAAAAAAAAAAAAAAATACCATAGGTCCAACTTTGCATACTACCTTTTACTGTCTGAATACAGAATAGGGTTCCCCAGTGAGAAGTGAGAAAAAGGTAAAATTATGACTGTAGGGAGGCCAAATTTCTCCTTAACACCGATATCCTTCTGGTTTTCATCATGTTCATGCAGCAGTGACAGCAGTTAGGGAAAAAGTTCCAGGTGGACTCTGATTTCCAAAAACTCACGCCTAGACAAAGCAATGAGGGCAACATGGCGCTCATTCATTTGTTCTTTAGAAAGGGGAGAGGGGCAGGAATATTCATGTTCCAGAGCATTGTGAATGTTATTGCTATCTCAGTGGTAACAGAAACTTCTTTGTGAGAGCTTAGTCTTCCCTAACTAGACTGAAGCTTTTGTTTATTACTCCTAAATAGAAATGCCGGAATATCAGGGCACCTCAGGTAATTCTGCTCTTACATTTCTCTAGGTTGATATTGCCCTACAACTATAGTTCAGTTGAATTTTGAATGACAGAAATTGTTTGAAGATATAATTTGGCAACCAGCATATGCTGTTTCTCACAAAAATCGATCAATTAATCCATCATTCAAACACATGGAATGCTATTCAGGGTCTTGCACTATGTACACAGTAAGGTATATGGGATTGTATAAAGAAATTTAACTCCCATCTATTTTTTACTCTCTGTTGAGTTGAAACTAGATTTATTTGACAGTGGTAGACATATCTGGATGCTGTTAAAAAGAAAAACGGCTGTGTTTTATACAGGTGATATTTGTATAAGTAGTTGAATAACATGTATTTGTTTATTAGGACTTCAAAATTTCTTGAGGAATGGTGGACACAACTCAACCTCTAACCATATTCTAGATAGTCAATAAATGTATGCTGAGGAAATAGATAAGCAAAATGAATGTTTTCTAAAAAAATAACTGAAAACCATAATTCCAATGAACTCTAATTCAAAGAAGGGAAAAACACATTCAAAACCCACAAGTATTATAAATGGAAGGGGACTGAAGATCACTGACTCCATGAGTTTGCTCTTAAATTTGTGACACTTCTATTAACCTCTGTTATAAGCTGAGTGCACGCATCTTGTAGTGAATGTCTGTTGAGGTGGCTACCGGCCCCCATCCTACTTTTCTACAAGCTGCCTCTCCTCCCCTTCCAAACCAGAGTTACAAAAGTAGGGTCCTGGAAGTTGCTATCACTAAGCATTATCTTGTGCCTCCAGCCCTACAATAGTTGTTTGGACCAAGTTTGTATTGGCCAATTGGTCCATACCAAGCTAATGAGTTCCTTCATTTGAAAATTTCAGATTGAGACTATGTGATTTCAACTTTAGGTGATGCATACTGTACTTGAAAGGAGAATATGTATATCTCATGTATTTCAGCCATGTAAAGCAGCATATAGAATAGCATATAAAAAGAACTAGCATGTAGTTTAAAAAGAAAAGAAAGTAATTGCCAAAGGAGACAGAAGGATAAGAACTAGATATGTCTACTTTCTGGTTCCACTTCCTTCCTAAGAGTGCCTCTGGTTCCATTAAAAAAAAAAAAAGGAAAACACCCTCAATTATATATTTCCTTTTGCTTAAGCTAGCTTTAGAGTTTCTTGAGAAGTAGCATTAATAGCATAAACTTCTGAGCCACAATTCTTGGAGTCTGAATTCTGCTCTACTTCTATTTTGTAAAAAATTTTGAACCTGTTTATTCTTTAGTATCTGAGCTCTGAAAGGGAAATAATAAAGTAGCACAATTTATATATTAGTGGTAAAAAACACAGAATACACACATACACATATATATACACACAGAATATATATAGACAAATATGTATCTATATATAATTTAAATATATAATATACAAATGCCTATGTATATATACATTATGTAAGTACATGTTATATATAAATATATACATAGATATAAACATATAAACATAAATAAATGCATATATACTTAATATAGGTAATATATATTTAATATAATATATATAAACTTATAAATGAGGGTTATATAAACATGGATAGATAGATGATAGATATATAGATAGATTAATTGATTATATCCCTCATTTAACTTCATCACCATCTGTAAGGTAAGTACACACACACACACACACACACACACACACACACATACACACACACCTAGAAGAGGAACAGTGCCTAACACATAGTATGTATTCTGTAGCTATTAGCTTGGCAAAAAGAATAGACAGACAAATAGTAGTTTTCTAGTGACCTTGGATGCTCTCCATGAGTTGCCTCACGATGAACAAGCCAGAACAAGTGCTTCAAGGGGAGGTCAATCAACCCAGTCCCAATTTTTCTCTAAATTGTTAGATGTTATCAATTGGGCTTCCCAAATGATTCCTCTAGAGAGCTGGCACTGAGCTCAGAGTGCACACACCAGACTATCCCCATAGCCTCCTAGCAGATAGAAGACCAGGGGTGAGTCCTCTGTTCTGGACTACACCATGAATGAAGCTGGGCTCTCTCTCATCTTTGTAATCCTCTCCAAGGAAGGATGAGAGAACAAGGAAATAGGGTGCCTAATTGTGCTGACCATCTGTTTGAAAGTGTTTCCAATAATGCTCATTTTAGGATCCCAGGGCTGCTATAACAAAGTGCCTCAAGTAGCGTGGTTTAAACAACAGAAATTTATTGTCTGACAAATCTGGAGGCTAGAATTCTGAGATCAAGGTGTTCACAAGGCTCTTTGTGAAGACACTCACTAAGAATCTTTTCCAGGACTGTCTCCCAGCTTCCACTAGGCTTCTGGCAGCCTTAACTCCAGTCTTTGCATGGCCTTCTCCCTGTGTCCGTGTCTCCCTCTGGGTCCAAATTTTCCCTCTTTATAAAGATACAAGTCATACTGAATTAGAATCCATCTAGTGACCTTGATCATAGGCAAAGATTTTATTTACAAATAAGGTCACATCCATAGATACCGGGGGTTAGGACTTCAATATCTTTTAGGGAATACAATTCCACCCATAATTCTACCTATACTGGACAACATAATAGTCAGCCACCATTGATTGACAAGTTTTAATCATGGAAGACAACCAGGCTAATAAGGAGAGTAGGCATCAACTTCTGGTCATTCTATTCCAAAATTATTTTCTATTCTGACCTGGAAGAATAAATGATTGAAGGATATAGGCACAGAAACAATGGAACCAAGACAATCCTCCCAGAATCTGACTCCCTTCTGTTCTATATGGCTATTCTCCTTAAAGCCTCAAGGAAGCAGGATGTCACTTAGTTTCTATAAATATTTACATATTGAGAAAAATATATTTCAATCACTGTAAGTGCTAGAAGTACAAACATAAGGAAGATACATAACACCTGATCTTCAGACACTCTCATTCTGACAAAGGAAATAGATAGTTACTAGATAAATTATAATAATTATGATTGGTTGCTTAATGGAATTATAAACAGTATTATCAGAGTATGGAGGAACAAAATATTAAATCCATCTGGGATCACAAGAAAAAGTTTTATGGTCACATCAGTATCATCCATAAATATTGAGATGGAAATAAAATGACTTTTGAACACAGCTTTGAAAAACAAATAAAATTTCACGTGTTACAAAAGAGGATAATAATATGCAGTTGAAGAACATTTATAATATTAGAAGTTGTGATTATTATATCCTTTTTAGTACTTACAATATTAACGTAATATGTCACATCATTAAAAAGCTCTCTCTCTCTCTCTCTCTCTCTCTCTCACACACACACACACACACACACACACACACACGCACACACAGAAAATCAGATTCACCCCATGGCTGCCCATTTCTAGTCCTGTTCCCAAGAGGGATTTACTTATTATCATTACTATTCATAATGTGATTAGTGGTAACAGTATCTAAATGTGTCCTTTGATTATCAACATTATATATTTTCTCTTAATATTTTACCAAGATAAATGAGGATTTACTCACTCCACCCTACGTCCCCTACTGCTAATATATAAATACCATTCTATTATCACCTTTACTTATTATAACTGACTCACAACCATAGTTTTTTTTAATAACTTCTCACTTTTTAGAATGATATTATTAGTACTCCTCACTTCCCTTCACCTCCCCCCCCCCAATTTCTGGTAGTTGTATTTTTACTTTTATATTGTCAAGAATAAAAATATTTACATTCTTTTTTATAATTATAATCAAACCTTCCAGGAATGATCTATGGGTTGGTTATAAATGCTAAAAATGCATGGCTATCATTTATATTAACACAACTGTGTAATTATGGTTTACTGCAGAAGCAAGTATTTTGATATAAATGCATGAGCCTCTCTAAATTTCTAATGCCATAATCCCTGTGCTACCCAAATGGGAATTTTCAAATCGATTTTCTACATTTCACTAATTGCTCGAAATCATGCTGATTTAATTTGCTTCATATTTGGACCATGATTTTCTTGCACTGCTTTCAATATTTTTATTTTGAAATGATGTCAGACTTAGAAATGTTGAAAAGCATGCACTGAGTGTTCACATATACTGTTCCAAGAACTTTCCTAATGTTAGTAACTTACATAACCACAGTACTGTTGTCCAAATGAGGAAATTAACTTGCTATAATACTCTTAGCAAAAGTATGGACTTTATTTGAATTTTACCAATTTTTCTCCTCCTGTTATTTTTCTCTTCCAGGATCTCACATTGGATTTATTTCTCATATCTCCTCGGTCTCTCCTAAACTCTGATAGTTCTTCAGTCTTTCCTTGTCTTTTGTGACTGAAACTTGTAAAGAGTACTGGTTAGTATTTTATAGAATGTCTCCATTTGGATTTGTTTTGTGATAAGGTTGTGATTTTGCCTTTTTGGCAAAAATAGAATAGGATTCATGTGTGTTCTTCTCATTGACCCTCATCCTGGGGACATGATGTCCATGTGTTTTATTATGAGTGATTTTAACATTAATCACTTGTTTAAGGTAGGGTTTGGTAAGTTTCAGCACTGGAGAATTACTATTTTTTTCTTTTTTTTTTATTATGTTATGTTAATCACCATACATTACATCATTAGTTTTTGATGTAGTGTTCCATGACTCATTGTTTGTGTATAACACCCAGTGCTCCATGCAGAACGTGCCCTCTTTAATACCCATCACCAGGCTAACCCATCCCCCCACCCCCTCCCCTCTAGAACCTCAGTTTGTTTCTGAGAGTCCATAGTCTCTCATGGTCCCTCTGTCGAATTGGAGTGGGAGACTATTTTTTGCTTTGTAATTGATAAATATTTTGTAGTAGATCTTTTGTGGCTATACAAATATTCCGCTTCTACTCTAATTTTCAACTACCAATTATAGCACCCATCAGTGAATCTTGTTGTAATAGTTATTATTGAGATTTTGTCTAATGGTGGTTTTACGGTTTTATCATTCTTTCTACATTTATTTTTTTAAAAGATTTTGTTTATTTATTTGAGAGACAGAGAGAGCACAAGATGGGTGAGAAGCAGTCTCTCTGCTGAGCAGGGAGCCCAATGTGGGGCTTGACCCCAGGAATCTGAGATCATGAGGATTTACTCACTCCACTCCACTCACTGCTGAAGGCAGACGTTTAACCGACTGAGCCACTCCGGCGCCCCCTTTCTACATTTATTAACTAAAATCTTTTGGTATGGGAGAGCTGTCTCTTCTCCTCTGCTTAATTACTTATTAAAATATTTATATTAGTATGGACCCAAGGATATTTATTTTAGTCTATGGCTTAAAATGCAACACTACCACTATTTAATTATCTGTTCAATGTTTTCCATCTTTGGCCATTACTGGTTTCTTCTACTTGGGATCTTAAGTCTTTCTGATTTGACAATACCCTTTTTCTAGCACTTGTTATTTTTTAGTCTAGGAAGATGTCCCAACCATATCTTTTATTTTCTCTTATATTTGCCCTAGTCCTGGAATTTATTTGTCTCCAAAGAAACTTGGTTCATTTTATTATCTACTTGGGTCTATTTCTGGACTTTATCTTTTAATGATGAATTTGTCTATTTATGACTAGACGGTACCACATTGTTTTAATTGTAGAGGCAAATTTTAATGTCTGATATGGTTATTGCCTATTTATAGCTTTTCTTTTTCAGGGTTTTTACTAGGCCAGCCTAGCATGGTTGATTTTCCATATGTACTTTAGTATCAAATTGTTTAACTTCATAAAATAATGGATGATATTTTTACTGTGGTCACAATGAATTTCTGTATTAACAGGAAGAACTAATATCTTTGTAATGTAGAATTGTCCTCTCTAAAAATACAGAACATATATTCCATTATTTCAAACCTACTTTTTTGAGTTTCAGCAGTATTGATAAATTTTTCTCTCATAGAGATTTTATGTCAATTTTATTCTTTAGTATTTAATATTCTTTGTTACTATGGTAAATGAGGCTTTTGCTATTTATCTGATTACTGTTTGTATATATGGAGACTATTGATTTCTGTATGTTAATTTTAGACCTTGTATTTTTTTGAATTCTTATTGTTTTATTTTATTTTATTATTGTTTATCCTGGGGTTTTCCAGGTATACTATCATAGATGCAAACAGATTGACTTTTTCATACCCATTTTATCCTACTAGTTGATTGCTCTTGTCTAATTGCATTGATTAATGCCACTCGTACAAAGTTGAATAGTACAGTGTCATCTGTTGTCACATGGTTTTTAGCTTCAGTTCTACAGTATCTGATATCAGGATCACGATTACTTCTCTGTTTCGATTCGAATTTGCCTGGTATAGCTTTCCTTCCTTTTCTGAATCACTTTAAGTATATCTCTTATGCACAACATATAGTTGGGTCTTACTTTGTTAGCCAATTTTTTTTCTTACCTAGGTAAGTGAGTTCATATTTGGATATATTAATATAAATATATGAACATAGGGCAGATAAATTTAATATGAACTCTTTCATTATATTTTCTAATTATATCTATGTTATTGCATTTGTATATATAGATATTAGCTCTGTTCCACTGATTTGTAAACTTTCTTTGGGGATTTCAGTCACAGAAATATAATTCCTTCTTTGCCTGTCTTCCATTTCCACTACTTGTTCTTGGATCCTTTTTATCTTTCTTATATTTGTATCCTCCTTTATGTCATTTTTGTTTCCTGGATTATCTTCCTGCCTTTCTTCAACACATGTTATTCAATTTTCATTTGTGTTAATTCTCATTTTAGCTCTTGAAATTTTTATTAATTTGTGACTTTTTTTCTTATTTCTTCCATTTCTTTTTAGAATTCAATCCATTCTTTTCTTCATTTCTCTCTGTTTTTTGCCAATTTCACATTTTAAATTTCTGACTCAAATACTTGTTTGAGTACATATAATTCTGTTTGGAATGCTAGTTTACACACTTATTCTACTTCGTTGTTTTTTGGGGAGAAAGAAGGGGTACATTTCTCTGTTGTATTTTTAATTTTCTTCAATAGTTTTGTAAGCATTTCACTTTTCTTTTGTTCATTTTATGGTATTAGTGTGCATATTAAGAAATTATAAAGCAATATGCAGTATTCCTAGTGTAAGCTTACTCTTTTTTTTTAATTTTTTAAATTTTATTATGTTATGTTAGTCACCATACAATACATCATTAGTTTTTGATGTGGTGATCCACAATCCATTGTTTTCGTATAACACCCAGTGCTCCATGCAGTACGTGCCCTCCTTAATACCCATCACTGGGCTAACCAATCCCTCCTCCCCTCTCCTCTCTAAAACCCTGTTTGTTTCTCAGAGTCCATAGTCTCTAATGGTTCATCTCTCCCTCCGATTTCCTCCTCCTTCATTTTTCCCTTCCTTCTCCTAATGTCCTCCATGCTATTCCTTATGTTCCACAAATAAGTGAAACCCTATGCTAATTGACTTTCTCTGCTTGACTGTTTCACTTAGCATAATCTCCTCCAGTCCCATCCATGTTGATGTAAAAGTTGAGTATTCATCTTTCTGATGGCTGAGTAATATTCCATTGTATGTATGGACCACATCTTCTTTATCCATTCATCTGTTGAAGGGCATCTCAGCTCTTTCCACAGTTTGGCTATTGCGGACATTGCTGCTAAGCTTACTCTTATTTCAGTACAGCACAATCCAGATATTTAAAAGGTTTTGTCGTTTGTTTTGATGACAGAGTTATAGTCCTGTAATTTTATGATTCTCTTTAGTCTTGCATAACACCAATTCCCTCCCCTTTTCCTAAGTTTTTCCTTCACTAACTAGTTGCCAAAGGACATGCCTTTCTTTTTTGTTTTGCTTTGTTTCAGTGTCCCTTTACATTTGGCCCTTTATTCATGACTCTCGAATCACTTGCTCTTGAAATGTCTTCCTTGTAGTCTGTGCTCAGATCTGTCCAAACACTTTCCCAGTATTTTCAGATTTGGGTGGTTGTTTTAACTCACACTAAGGCCTCTTTGTCAGCCATCCTCATCTGTTTATCTGCCTTCCCTGTAGTTTTTTTGTTTTGTTTTGTTTTGTTTTGTTTTGGTTTGGTTTTGGTTTTGTTTTGTTTTGTTTTTCAGTCTGCCTTTGGTCACCACAAAGCACTGAGGCTAAGTAGAGATGAGGCAGACATATGAGAGATCACATATTAGGATTTGGTAATTATATTATTTTTACTCATTTTGTGGGTTTTGTGTTCTCTGTCTTTAAATTCTGATGATTTTTTTTCATAAAATTTATGTTTCTCTTTTATTTTTGTTTTTTCTTCATAAGAGTTGGGAGGATATTTTTGGAGATACTTAGTTTGTTCCTGCCATTGTCCTCAGCTATCCAGAAGTCTGACCTCTTATACTGATTTTTTTGTTTGATTTTTTCATATTTCAAATGGCCTTTCCTTTTCTCAATTATTAGAATATATGATTTGTGTCTTTATTATATCCATAATGCTTTTCAGCTTATTCCTCGATACACTTGTTGCTGGTATTTTATTATTTATTATATTCCTAATTTTTAAAGGTTTCTTAATGTTTAAACCTTGATTTTCTCCAAAAGTTTTGTTTTTTTTCCCACAAATTTCTAATTATTATTTTCCTTTTTTTTTTTGGTTGAGAAAGAATTTCCTTTCTCTTGACATCCTATGCCCACATAAAATGTCATCATTAGAATAATCTGACCTATCACTGTCCTCTCAATTACTTCTCTAGAGAGGAAGGCAGTGCCTTTTTAAAAACAGGCAAATTTTGTAGAAGGAATTGAAGGTGTCATGACTCTGTTTCTTTCCTCTCTTTTCCTTCAAATTTGATGTATTACAAAGATGAAGCACACTTAAGTAAAACTTTTTTAAAGAAATTATTAGAAGTTTTTCCAGATCAGAAAGTGACTGAAGCCCAATGGTATCTGACAGAAGAGAGTAACATCTAAGATTGCAGATTGCAGATTTGGTGTGCAGATTGCACACCAGAGGAAGCCAGAACTGACGACACTACTAAGAGAAGACTTGCAAAGCTACTGATAGAGAATCCCCTGGAATAGCAATACAGGAAACATATTTTGAATGTCTAAACAGACAAAAGTGGAGGGACAGGTAAGGTCAGTATAAAATAGTCAAAGTATTCTTAGGTGACATGTAACGGTGTCATGGTTATTGTAGGCAACGTATTTGACAAATTGCTTCTCTAGGAGAAGCAAAAAATCTGAAGCATTAAAAGGATGCTAAGCAGAACTATAATGAAATTCTAAGCCTCGTTCTGATGTTGGTCAACAGAGAAAATAATTTCTTGATGGGTTCATCCAATTCAGGGAGGTGAAAAAAAGTAAGATTTTGGATGCTTTTGGAAAACTTGGTGTGTATTGGTTTTACTTCACTGACTATGGAAAACTTATATGAAAAAGAATATAGCAAGATGAAAAAAAATATATATATATATATACTGTGAGAAGGAATGGCAGAGATAGTGCTTCTTTCCAGACTAGGAGGAACATGAAGTTCAGAAACATGAACAGCAACTTCCATTCAAAATCAGCTGAGGGGTTGGGGCACCTGGGTGGCTCAGTCGTTAAGCATCTGCCTTCGGCTCGATCGAGCCCCACATCGGGCTCCCTGCTCAGCCTGGAGTCTGCTTCTCCCTCTCCCGCTCCCCCTGCTTGTGTTCCCTCTCTCGCTCTCTCTCTCTCTCTGTCAAATAAATAAATAAAATCTTTTAAAAAAATTGGCTGAGGGGTAGTCTCCAATTGAAGCAAATATGGGTTAAGGATAGGAAAGACAGGCATCTCATCTAAAATTTTGGCAAAGGGCAACAATTTCCCCAAATGTCACTTTCTAAGAGAGGAAACATTATGCTTTGGTTACGTTTTAGTACCCTAAAATTTTGATGGGAGATGGTCTTTTTACCAAAATGTTCAAATTCACAGGTGATAGATTCTAGAACATTGGCATAGATTAACTAAAAACCCAATGAGGCTGACACTTGGAAGGATTTAAAAAAAAAAAAACCTAATTACTTTTAATTCAATATCCTTAAGTTTCTGTAATAGTTTCTTAAGTTTCTGACATGGGTTTTAGTAACCAAATTCTAAATTATATAACCATAATTTTGCTTGTGTCTACATTTCTAGGCACAATGGATAGGCTTGTTTTAAAATTTTGGGGGGTATGGGCCAATGCTATGATGATACCATGTATCCTTTTATTTTCAATATGAAAGTTTGGATTGGCAACATCAGATAGTTTAGATAAATAATGTCAGCAGTGCTAAAGGAATATGTGGAATACAGCCTAGCCTGACTCTTATCAGGCACCTTAACTGGATACACTGGGACAGAGACTCCAGAGTACAAATTGGAAGAAGGAAGAAATTTTGGGTGTTCCTTTACTGGATTTCCAGATCTTAGACTTGCAACTTACAAGGTCAAGGGAATTTGACTTTAACTCTTTTGAATTTTTTTTTAAGCATTGACATCTTTTATTTATTTATTTATTTATTTAGTTAGTTAGTTAGTTAGTTATGTTAATCACCATACATTACACCATTAGTTTTTGATGTAGTGTTCCATGATTCATTGTTTGCTTATAACACCCAGTGCTCCATGTAGTACGTGCCCTCTTTAATACCCATCACCGGGCTAACCCATCCCTCCACTCTCCTCCCCTCTAACACCCTCAGTTTGTTTCTCAGAGTCCATAGTCTCTCATAGTTCATCTCTGATTTCCCCTTCCCTTCCTGCTATCTTCTTCTTCTTCTTCTTTTTTTTTTCTTAACATATAATGTATTATTCATTTCAGAGGTACAGGTTTGTGATTCAACAGTCTTAAACAATTCACAGCACTCACCATAGCACATACCCTCCTCAATGTCTATCACCAATCAACCCCACCCCTCCCACCCCCCATTTGATGTATTTATAAGATTTGACATTAATATTTTGGAGTATTGATCAGAATTTTAGAATTTGATAATAGGACGCTGTTATAAATTTAAGGCATCTCTACTTTTGTTATTTTTTTTAATTTAAATGTAATCAGTTGATGTCATTGCAGAACTTTTGATGAGATATATGGGACAGTATGGCTGGACAAATTTGAGTTGGAAAATAGAACAGAAAGTGGGGTTTCAGTCTTAGATACAGAGAGACTTGAAATTTCTTTGATTTATCTGCTCCTTTATTTCAGAGCCTTCTGGAAGTTAAATTTCGAATCTTTACCAATGGGAATTTAGAGTGGCTGGTATCGGAGTAGAGGACTCAAGGAATGTAGGAGAATCACCCTGAGGAAAATCACTACTGATCTCTTTGCCTTACAGACAGTCACACTCTGGCAGAGTTGATCAGAGGCCCCATGGTTAGACAGAATGGTTTAAGAGAACAGGTCTGGAGGAGTTTGGAATACAAGAACGGGGAACCTGCTTTCATGTGGTGTCTTAATTGTTCAAATCCCTGCCTACCAGGTCCCACCATTTCCTGGACTCTCAGGAATCCAGCTGTGTTTGCTCAAGCAATTTTATCAGAGGATTTTAGGTACAGAAAAGAAAGTTCCACCCATATTAATGTAATTCTCAATCAGATATATGCTAGCTCAGTGGTATTGTCCCAACCTTTCTATATTTTCACATCAAAGATATTATTATTAGTTATGATGGTATCTGGATGTCTAGATATAGGAGAAAAGATTCATGACCACTGATTCTTCCTATTTTGATCATTAAAATACTGTTATTTGACCTGTGATCTTACACCTTAATTGCAGAACTATTCATTGACTTCCATTCTATGACTTAGGTTTTTAATCTACAAAAGCCCTAGGCCTGCGATTGTCTGCCTTTGTTCTTCTATGTAATAATACTGCACAACAGTTCAAACAATGTAATGGTATTTAAATCCCTGCTATACGTTCATTCATGCACACGGATTAACAAAGTCAAGCCATCTGTTCAAAACTCAGGATAGCGGAGTGAACAGAAACATGAGAACCTTGCCCTTAAGAAACGTGCACTCCAGTGACAGATGTTTGTAATTATCCTGAATAAACAAGATACAGGGTGTGAGAAGTGGGAGGAGCACACAACTGATGTTTTGTATCAGACTGACTGCCATACAGGGAGAAGGGGTGTCTCCATGTGACACAGAAAGGGAAGGAGATTCTCAAGAGGAGACATTTAAGAGGACATGAAGACAAGAAAGAGTCAGTCACAGCAAGAGTAGGAGGATGAGGAACACATTCCAGGCAGTGAAAGTAGCTAGCAAGTGCAAAAGCCTTTAGGCCTGGGCAAACATAGCAGGGCCCTTACCCCAATTTTTAGAGGCTGGTAGGAAACAACTTATCTAAAGCAACCAACAGATCTGTATTGATGCATAGTAATTGCAATACCTGCTTGGGTGCCTGGGAGAGGCAATATAGTGGTGTGACTGCAGAGAGGAGAGTGGGAGGAAATGTTAAAACTTAGCTCCAGTAACACAGGAGGATGTATATCCCGTTGTGTATACTGTTAGTGTACTGAATAGGCAGATCATGCTAAGGCATTTACATTTTATTCAGTGAACATCTGAGAGGCCCAAGACATGTTTTTATCAGAAGAGGAACAAAGCTTGATTCATACCATACAGAGTTGCTGTCTGGAGAATGGACAGCTGAAGAGTAAGAAGGGAGGCCGGTGGTGGTACTCTCTCAGGTTCAACCGCCTCCAAAGAGCAGCTCGTACCTGGCACTCTCTTTGGCTCTTTCGTGTGAGAACCTGCATATTCTCTTAGGTATTTTGAGCTCGGGGCATCTCATTTTAGCAGAACTCACAAAATACGAACATTTCCATATTTAATGGCACACAGCACCAAAGCCCCTTGAGCAAGGAAGTCGTGACGTTTTACCAGGCTGCCCCAGCAGGAAGGCTCACTGAAAAATCACCGGGACAGGATTTGTGGTGAAAAAAGAACAGGGCAGTAATGAGGATTTCTTAAGTCTACACTATATATTTGAGCATCCTAGGAGAGTCAAAACTTAGCAAAATTCACTACAGTGAGGAAATCAGCTGGTAGAACAAACATGCATGATTTCCCTTACGTAGCTTTCTCCTGTGATACATGTGAAATAATCCACATGCTTTCAGTACACAGAAATATTTGTCTTCAACTTCACGTAGAAATACTTCAGTTCAGCTAATTTTCTTTGCCAGCAAAGCATGGAAAATTGTACATTTCCTCATTCCTTTTAAATATTTTATCTATCAAGTCATATTCCATGTGACAAACACTGCTTACCATTTCTAAACGGTAAGAGCTTTCAATAAAGGTTAACAGTTGGTACCAGGCAAATGGCTAGTTTTCCCTAAAGTAATCCTATGGGAATCCTAAAGCCAGGGTTCTAGAATTAGAAGGTAGTATACATAGGTGAAATCTCTGTGGGATCAAGATGTCGGTAGGGTCAAGTTCAAATGCATACAGTATGACCTTGCTCAGAGGAGTTTGGAGAAATGTATTTTAGAGGCCTTTGTTGTTAGAGGAACAGTGTGGAACATAATGAATAGCTGGCATTGTAGCCTCCAGAACAATGTGTGGTCCAGGGGTTGACAATATTAGTTCAGGTTATACCACTGTATAAATTTAGGAGAGACTGTACCCAACTTTCTGGGCCTCAGATTTTTTTTCTCAACTGATACAAAATTTATTCTGCAACTAAGACCATTATTGACAGAAATAAAATAATTTAAAGGAAATAATTACCTGGAGGATTGTGCCATTGCCAGTTAGCAACTAGTCAGGATTAATCTGATCCTTTTATTATTGCATATATATGTGTATATATATATATATACATACACACACACACACACACACACACACACACATTGTTTTCTGTATGAAAACTCTTAGCATCTTCATTTCTGTGGTATGTTAACATTTGATTGGTGTGTGTGTGTGTGTGTGTGTGTGTGTGTGTGTGTGTGTGTTTAATGTACTGTTCTAGAGCATTAGTAATGTTTTTAGTTTTAAAAGTCTTATCCTTAGTCTGAAAATGTTTTTGTATACTCTATTTGCAATTTTCTCACTGAAATAGCCCCTGCTTCTCCTTCTAAAGCTATGATTAATGAGCAGTTGATCCTCTTGAACTTAATGTTTGTATTTTTCTACTTTTAGCTTCTTTTTTAAGGTTTATGTTCCACTTTTGGGGAGATATCCTACACTGTTGACCTTTAAATTGAATTGTTACTTTGCTAATGAAAATTTTGATTTTCAAGAGCTTCTTCATGTTCTCTAACTGTTCCTCTTTCATGTCCTGTTCTTGCTTTATGGGCAAAATATTTTCTGTCGTCTCTCATACATAACAGGTCTGGTTATTGGCAACTGTTCTTGGCATTGTATTCTTTTCTGTGAATTCCCTTTGAGATTGGTCATATTAATTATTTTTTTTTCTTATCAGAGGGTTTCTAGAAAATGTTGAGTTGTGCTTACTCTCTACTCATATTTTTTAAAATTAAGGCACTAAAAAGCTGACTGGCTGCTGTCTGTGAGTGGGCATGAAGTTTATTGGTCCACTGCAGAACAATCAGTTGAGCGGACTTTTTTTAGGTATGCAGTTCTCTAAGTGTCAATGTAGAGTCTTTTCTCTGGGGCTATTGAGTTATTCAGGAGAAAATCCACTGAATCTTCCACTTAAGAGAAAGTTTGCTTTCCAACAGTTTGAAAGCAGAGAAAGATATAAGGTAACTTAGCATTTAGATTTAGCACCACTCAGCGTGTAGATTTTACTTGATTCATTTTATTTTTTATTTCACCCTATCCTCAACCCTGCCCTTGACTGTGCATGGGATACCAGTTGTATGAATTGGTGGCAGGATTTTGGTGTGGACCATCCCCTCTCTATACAAACTTCCAACCAAATTCCCAGCTATTAGCACAAGCTTCACTCCCACCTTCCCTGTGACCTGTGCTTACAAGCTTCGGGGTACTCAGAAGTTCACACAGGTGAATTGCCTTACTTTCCCCGGATACCCTCTTCTTTAGCTTTTAGGTTGTAACGTTCCCTGAACTTAGATATTATCACTTTTTCATTTGCTTCTTCTCCTCCAAAAACACATTGCCAGAGTTCCTTTATTGTGGCCTTTTCTCATCTTTTCTTTGTCCTTATGTGCTAACTACAACTTTGTTGGGGTTGCATGTTTCATAAATATGTAAGCAGCTTGAAGGCATGCACCATATTTTGTTTAGTCTTTTTTTCACCAGCACCTAGGGTAGTGTGTGAGAAAAGGTAGGAATTTAAGAAGATTGGTTGGTTTTTAAGGGACTGATTATTAAAACCAGTGTTTATTAAACTACTACTGAATTTGGAATATAAATATTATAGGTAAAATTTAGGATAAGATATACACATTTCAGTGTTGACATAATTCAATTTTTTAAAAATGATCATTTTGGGGTGCCTGGGAGGCTCAGTCCTTAAGCGTCTGCCTTCGGCTCAGGTCATGATCCCAGGGTCCTGGGATCGAGTCCCGCATCGGGCTCCCTGCTCCACGGGAAGCCTGCTTCTTCCTTTCCCACCCCCCCCACTTGTGTTCCCTCTCTCGCTGTGTCTCTCTCTGTCAAATAAATAAATAAAATCTTAAAAAAATAAAAAATAAAAAAATAAAAAACGATCATTTTGTCCAAGTGGAGTATCCTTCCTTCCTCTTCTCTGTCAGCAGACTTCTTACATATCCTTCAAAATATTGACCCCGTGGGTTCTGATAGGACTTCTCTGGTTTGTAGAGAATTAATCCCTATTCTTTGCTGTATTTGTATGTTACACACATACTTATTGAATATATCGATTTGCAAGTATTTGTTCATTACCAGCAGAAACCTGATCATATCTGCAGTTTTGTCCCTCGAAGCTAACATACTTGACACAGAATTAGAACTCCACAAACACTTACTAAACTGAAATGAACTGAGTGTTTTCTTCCAGAAATTACAGGGATGAGCAGAGAGGCAGATCCTGGTATTGTTGCCAGCTGGTTCTAGCTATTATAACATAACCACAAAGCTCAGGAAATTTGGTTTTGATTCTCCAAAAGGATTTTGTTGTTGGATTTATTGTACAGAAGGAGAAAGGGAAGGAGGACAAATAATAACTAAATCGTCTTCTCAGAAGGGTTTGGAAACATACAGCCAAATCAGATGTGGTTCCTTGATTGAATTTACTCTATTAGTTTTAGATTATCCTATAGGCCATTTAGATGATTGACCATGTGGAAAGTCAGAGTAGATTACCTAGTCAACCTCTTTTTAATATCAATATTTTTCATTAGATACTATAGCAATAGAGATCCATCAATTTTTCCTAGTGCATTTCTATCCTGAATGTTTATATATGTCAGAATGCGATCCAAGGTCAAATGCTGCACTGTATTTTAAACAAGGGAGATTCATCATTTCATAGAGGCCAGGAATAATTTTTCCCTCTATGTTTAGCTGATTTTTAGGTTTTCACACTTGCAGTGAAAACTTACTTCTTACAGAAAAAAAGAAAACACTTATCCATTGCAGAAAATGTCTTCTGGTTTGGGGATAGGGGAAAAAATGAGGTGGTGAATGAAAAATGATTTTTTCTTCTGTCAGCCTTCGAAGAGGTGATTTTTCTCTGGTCTGCTTAGCGATGAGATTTATTTTGATTCAGCTCTATAAGCAACAGGCCAAAGTGCGGTGTTTCTTTTCTTTTCCCTTTTTGTTTTGTTTTTCTTTAATTTGAAAGTAATCAAATCAAACACTGTCACACTGTACCTTGTAGCTGATATGAAATAAGAAAGCCAACTTGCCAGTTGTGGTCTGGATTACTACGCTTCACTACTATTGATTGGGGCAGTTATAGTCTTGCTGGTTGAATTTTAAATGTGACTCGATGCACCCAGGCATGTGTGATCATCTAAATACAACTCCAGACATTTTAGCAATTAGAAAAAAGCAATTTCTCTGAAGATGCTTGGAAATACAAATCGCTTGTCAAATGAACAAAATATGTTCTCTTTGCCAGGGAGAGCAAAATGGAGAAAGGTTAGGGAGATAGGAGGAAGACTTAACAGTTAGCAGTGCTGGGAGATAATTAGCCTTCCCACATTAAAAAGCCTAACCTTTGTTCTACAATTATTGAAATAATATAGAGTTATTTAACTGATAACAGTTCAGTTTGAAAACAGTTGACTTTTTACAAGAAGTCTATGTTGGCAAAAGTGGTCAGATTGAGAAAAATATATCTGCGTTTCATATATACCTGCATTTCACAGAATATCGTCAATATTCAGCATAATTAACAACGTATGTATTGTATTCTTTCTATAAAGATTTCTAGTGCCTGACTGATTGAATAGGAATGAGGACACATGCTTTAAACACACCCCACTCTAACCTAAACTGAAACAGCAGGAACGTCTAGTCACTAGAGGGCAGCCATAATCTGTTACAGTCCGTAAAGATCTTCCTGGATATCCAAGTCCAATTGCGGACGTGGAGGGCATGATTTAGAATCCGTGAGCTGTTTTTCAGCTGTACTTATTTTAGAAAGAGGACACTCACATCCTTGTTTAGACAAACTATCAGAAATGATCTGATTAAAAGGCAAAGCAAACAGAGGATTGCAGCACTGCTTGTGTAAATTTCATGTAAATATATACCCCAGTTATCATAGGAAAAACTGAATGTAATAAAAAAGCCCGTGAGCTTTCACGTGGATGGACGTTTCTATTGTTTGCTATGGTTGCCAGGAAACCAAAGTTCCAAGCAAGAAAAGGAAATCACTGAACAAGTAACTATGGAATGCCTATGAGCCTGCTCATTTCTTCAAAATTTAGCTAGCTTCAGAATGCGAGTAGATCTACTGGAAGGACTTGGAAATCAAAAGCAAATGAACACTTCATGTCAACAGATGTTACTAGAATTTTGTAACGGGTAAATGTGCTCCATGCCAACCTAAAAAACGAGCACTGCCAAGCAAGCCTCACACATGGTAGAGTTTAAATCTCCTGCCTTTAAAGAGACCTCCTTGTCAGGACAATCGGAATTAAAGATAAGTGCCAATCAGCATTATATGGACATTTCAGCTTCTGTCCTTTCCTGTGGATCTTCCCACCTACCTATTTAAAAACCATCTGCAGGATCTATTAAACCCAGTAGAGGTCAGTAATGAGCAGACATTGTAGTGCATGGTTACTCATTGTCTCTCACACTGTTAGGATACTTCCTATAGGTGATCTACATCACCTTCTGTGAAGTGTACAAGAAAAGTACTTACTATTGTTGGTGATAGTATCCTGCTAAAGAAGCTATGTTTTCACTCCTTGCTTTTTTCCACAGCAAATCCCATAGCCACTTTCTATTCTACTTGTCATAAGATCAGTTGAAATAACGTGGAAAGACAAATACTGCTCTTTGCATAGTAGGAAAAGAACTCTAAACACATGCCTTAGTAATAATTGTGTTTCATGTCTGCAGTAAGATCAGTCTTCCTTAAGTTAGTGAATGATTAATGAATAGATGATTGGGCTTAATATCATCTTCGTGTAAGATAACATTTTGAAGTAATGTATGTAGTAGAATATACACATACCCATTACCTTTAATTTTTTTTTAGGTGTCTATAGATGCCTCTGTGCCTCACAATTTAAAATTGCAAGATATACAATTTAGCCTTTTGATGTTTCATGTTTGTCCCAATCAACATTCACTGAGAGTAAAACTATAATCGTGTGAAGGTCCACACAATTTTAAAAAGATTGGCAACACTGTTCTCATGAATTCAAATTAAATTTCAGGTATCTGTAGATAACAAAAATAGTGCTTTTATCATGACCTATCTACGGAGATTTGTTGTTTTGTTCCACTGACAATTCTGAATTTTATAACCACTTTGTAAAATGTATCAGATACATGAATAATGGGTTTAGAAAGCTGTAAAATGATATTTACTTGGCTTAGCCAAAATTTTAATTCATCCCATGTATTTTACAGTGTCCAAAGATTTTTTATATACTTTCACACTCTTTCATTAAAGTTAAACATGCCAAAGTCTAAGAACAATTAAAGTTAGTTAAGTTCCCCAGAATTGTCAGTGCAGTTTAAATTGAAAGGAGCCCTTGACTTGATGTTAAGTGACCTGACTTCCAGCCCTGGGTGTGTTCGAAGAGGCAGTGTGACCTTGAGCAAAGCACTTAATCTTGACTTCATTCCCTCTTCTATAAAGTGAGGTGGATTTGACTGGCTGATTTCGTAGGTTCATTCCTAGTTGTACTTCTCTTTGGTACCACATTATGTATAGTCATTTGTATACTTGTCAAATCCCCCCATGTAGGACATAAGTTCTGTCCTTGAAAGTAAGAAATGCGTCAGTCATTTTTCTCTCCTGCAAGTTAGATAGCAAAGGAACCAACACATAGCAGATGGGAGCTCAGTAAATGTTTGTGGAAACCAAAATGGGGCATAGAAGTATTGTCTTATTCTAGAGACAGACATGCATTTCTCTCAACTGATGCATTGTGGTGACTGCTACTTCCGTCTCCTCAGTGTTGGAATGAAAGGCGGTCAGTAGAGAAACGTGCAAGGTATCAGAGCTGAAACAACGTACGTGCAGGGGTGCCTGGGTGGCTCAGTCAGTTAAGCGTCAGACTCTTGATTTCAGCTCAGGTCAGGATCTCAGGGTCGTGAGTTGTGTTGTGCGTGTAGCCTGCTTAAGATTCTCTGTCTCCCTCTCCCTGACCCCTCCCCCCTCAAACAACAACAACAACAACAACAACAAACACATATGCAGAACATGACTGAAAAGTTACATCTTTTTTGTTGTGTTTTGGGGTTACTAAAAGGTCCAAAGATCCTTTCTTTTAGGAATTAAATAATCAGCTGCAGCCCACAAAAGCTACAGTATATTCTCTAGCTCTCCATTTTCCAAACATCTCACTTATATCTGATAACTTCTGAACATTTTAATCTTCATAATAAATGTATCTCTATCCAGCAATATCAGCATAGGTGAGTCAATCATTTAACTTTTGATTTTATGAAAAGTAAGAGTACCTAGGATATTTTAGACATTTTCCATTTGTGTAAGTCTGTGAGGAAAAAAAAAAATCAGAGGAAAACAAACACATCCATATATTCAGGTACTTCCTAACATTTCTCCTCAAAGCATAATTTAGAGAAGTTATTTCAGATGTAAAGGAAGGGATATTTTATTTATTGTTACATTGCAACTTTGTGGGTTTCCTTTTAATTACTTTATAGATTAAAAGAATAGTTAAAATAAAGCCAAGGGTTTAAATCACCCTAATCCCTATATGAGTCCAAATAAAAATAGTTTATTATGAAAGTCACTCAAACTACAATAAACAAATTGAAACAGGCATGTAGAAAAAGTATGAAAGAATCTTAAATCTTAATCTGTTCCTGTTTTTCTTAAACGCCTGAGGTGTTTATGTAAGGGAATGAGGTTTAGGCTTTTAGTTTTATCACTTCGTTGTGTGTAAATTGGTAACAAAGCACCAAAAATGCAATTCTTGAAATCATAAATATCTGTCTGAGAAGATGACCTTCCCAAAGCCACTTTCTTTCTCCTAAAACTCTTTCCTGCTCTGGCCATAAGGTTGAAGAAACCGCTCAAGATTCTGACAACCCACCACAGTGGCCCATCTGTCTCCTAAACTATCCCCCCTACCCGCCTTTGTATTATTTTCCCCTTATTTATCATGGCATTCTCAAGGCCTTTTCATAACTCCCAGAGCATTCACACATGGGACAGAGGGGCCTGTCCCTTGTCTGCCCTTATTTGATGTGGTTGGTTAGTTTGTCCTGGAGTAACTTTCTGTTCCCTGGGGATAACCACCTGATAAGACCCTGCTGGGTCCTGTCTCAAAGGAGAGAACAAATCTGCGTAGTCTTAAATCGACTGGACTAGAGGTTAAATGCTGAAGTGACCTTGGCACCTGGAGATACTGCATCCCTGACCTTCAAGCTGCTGAGGCTGTGAATGACTGCTGAGCTGCTAAAGGTGTCACAGAGAGACTCAGTGGGGATGAGAATTTCTAATGATTTATGGAACTTTGCTCAGGACTGAGAACTATACTTTTTAGTTATAGTACATTGTAGAAATTATTGCAGTATGGAACTTCTTTTAACTGCTTGGTAGAAACATATGCACAATAATGTTTATTATTATCAAGATCTGCAATGTGCATGTTTGCTCACATGCATTCTGTCTCCTGTGAATCTGAAGTACAGAGCATTATACTGACAGATGTCATCATTTCCATCATCACAATAATAGCTAACATTTATCAAGCATTTACCATGTGTCAGTTGCGAAGAACCTTCTATGTGTTTCCTTATGTTATCCCCAAAATAATCCTGTATTATTTAAGCCACATTATAATCCCAAATGTTGTTACTATTATTAGTCCCATAATACAGGTAAGGGAAACCATGCCTAGGTGGGTTAAGACCCAAACCCAAGACACACAGCTTATGATCGGCAAAGAACAATTTCAAACATTGTTGCCTTCATAGCCTGTACTTCAAAGAATAACTGAGCATGCTACTCCTTCTTGAAATTTGCTGAAATTCTACAATGTGCAAGTCACACACAGAAAGAACTTAATTAACGTGGGAGGTGAACTTTCCAGGGCCAGGCTCTGAGGGTCAAAGAAACTACTAGGGTCTCTAACACTATGGCACCTGCAGCTGTTATTCTTAGAACACCTGATACAGTGCAGACATTTAATAAACACAGTAGAACAAAAATAGCACTGGGGCTTATTAAAGGATAAAATGTAATCACTAGCATTCACTCATTTGAACCCGTTAAAAGTGACTCATCACAGATAAAATGTGTTTTTCACTCGTTGGGGATGGTATATCATGAAGCTTAAAAGCAGTGACAGAGTCGGGAAGCCACTTACTCGTTGCAAAACTAGGGCCAGAGTATGTGATATTTCTAAGCTCTTGGGATGATAATAATCTTACCTACCACCGGGGATTGTTCTTAGAACTCAATACAATAATTCATTTGATAGGTTTAAAGGATACCTGACAGACATATCATAAGCTCTCCATAAACATCAGCTATCGGGACGGCTGTTTTCCATTTTCTAGAAATCTCTGATGAAAAGGGCTATTAAAACTCATTCCCTTTGGTGGAGTCATTAGGGTTTCTATATATCATATCATGGACTCCTATTAAGTGAAAAAGTAACTGTGAATGCAGGATAATGCCATCTCATTTAGATGAAAGTATACAGATATATTGAAAGATAATTTTCAAATTTTCTAAAATGTTTTGCTGTTAAATGTATCAAAGGAATTCTTAAATATGATTTGTTTTCATATACTTTTTTTTTTAATTAATTTATTTATTTGAGAGAGAGTGAGCAGCAAGTGGGGGCGGGGAGCAGCAGGAGAAGCAGATTCCCTGCTGAACAGGAAGCCCAACATGGGACTCGATCGCAGGACTGTGGGATCATGACCTGAGCCAAAGGCAGGTGCTTAACCGACTGAGCCACCCAGGCACGACTTGATATACTGTTTTCTTTAAACCAGACATATAGAGCTGTGACTTAGACCAGTTATTCTGAACACTTTCCCACCCCACACCCTGTGCATCTTCAGAGGCTGCCATCTTATCTATTTTCCATGCTGGAACCCAGTGCCTAACTCGGCTGCTCAATAAATACTTCCAAAATACTGGGAAAAAAAAAAAAGTCATCCACTTTTAATAAAGTAACACTCAATATAGGAGCTGTAACTACAAAATCCTGGGAGGGGTCTTCTAGTCTTGCTAGAGCAACTCACTACTTCACAAAATATCTTATTTTTCCCCCCACTTCAGGAAACTTCTAAATGCTCAATATCTCCCATATATTGAATTAGCATCAGTCTCTAATTTCTGTCCATTAATCTGGAGCTTCACAGACTACATCAATTTTCTCCTTAAAGATAGATTTTCAAATATTTCAATACCGCTTAATTATTATTATTTCCTCTACCCAACGGGAATTTACCCATTTATTTGAACTATTTCTCCTATATTTTTGAGAACCTTCCTCTTTATTAATCATCATTCTTTGGGCATATTTCAGTTTGAAAATGCCCATCCTCCAATGTGGTAGGAGAATGAGATATCTAGATATCTAGACGGAGTTTGTTTCTCAAATAATAATAAAATCTGTACCATTCATGTTCTAGACATTGATACCAATATAATCTGAAAAGTTTACACACTGATGACTGGGCAGGAATTTAGTCAGCTGAAACTCCTCAGCATTTTCCACTGATCTGTTTGTGAAAGGATTTTTGAATCCCTGTGCATACTTCCATTGATTCCTATTTTTTTGTTGGTTTTATCACTCAGACTTGTCAAGATATTTTCATATTGCTATTCTACTAGAGAATTAGCTTCATCTCCACTCCTTTTTATTGTCTATTTATAAAGTATGTTTTATACATTTTTAATACAAGAATTGAGCAAATAGGAAAAAATATAAGACTGAAGCACAAATTTAGAGATGTTTTTCTAGGTGTATATCCACATATTAATCAAAAATGTCTATCACTACCATATAAATCAGTTCCGGTTCTTCCCAAGTATGAATGTTTAATATATATGTATATGTATTTTAGATATTATGCTCATTTATATATTTATGTTTTGACTCAGAAATCCCATTTCTTGGAATCCATCTTGCAAAAATTAATAGTTTTTAGCAGTTTTTATATAGTGGTTTACGTACTTTGTGGTGTTTAGGTTAGTGAAAAGCATTTCTGAAGATCCTTTAAATACTGGAATCACCCTCAGCAAGGAGACATGCTGTCATTAACGGCAGTTTCAAGAGAAGTTAGGTTCTTGTAGCCTTCTCCTGTAGCATTCTTACTCCTAAGTATGTGAATCTGATCCAACTGAAAAGGCCTACAGTATGTAAGCAATGAGTCTCTTCCCCGTGCTCTCTCCTTTACCAGATAATAATAAAACCTGGTGCATTCATAGGTAAGGAATATTACGTACAAGGTTGAAGTAGACCTATGCTTGTTGATGTGTTGACTTACACACACACACACACACACACACACATACACACACACACAATTACCTCCACTAATAGGGATGGAAACATGTTAAAGAGAGGGGAGAACAAGACTATGAACATAGACCCCTTAAGCCAATGTAGTATCTGAATCTTTATAATGACAATGTGTTACTTTAAAAAAATATTAAGTATAATTTTAGGAATCAAAGATCTTAATGATGCCTTGTGTCTCACGATTTTCCAAACATTTATGGAATATTTGGCTGCAGGATTTCAATAGAGATAAATCTTATCCAACCACTTTGAGAAACAAGCTACCTCACCAGGAAGACAGAAAAGGTACAGAATGCATTCTGTCTTGAAACCTAAAGTAAACTACAAAGAAGAGTTACCATTAACCTGGGTCTTGAAGAATCCAAGTGGATCAGTGGAGCAAAATCAGGTATTTTAGGCAGAGGGGACAGCATGTTCCAAGAAAAGGAAGCAAATGTAAGCATGTCCAATTGAAGAACAGTCTCACTTGGCCAGGACACGGGCTACATGGTATGGTCAAAGGTGACATGTGATGGTGAGCTGGGGCTACAATAGGGAAGCCCACAAATAGTGTATTAAGTGTATCCTTTAGAAACTGGAGAGACACAGGAGGATTTTTAGGTAAGAGAAGGACACGACCATGTATGTATTTTTTGGAAAGTTCACTCCAGACTTGGTGTGGAGGACTGATCTCAGTGAAGAGAACCCGAGGCCAGGTAGACTGGATGGAAGGCTGGTAAGAGGATCCACACAGAGATGATGAGTGCGTGGGCTGGAGAGTGGCAGCAAAGACAGACGGGACTAGGCACATTCGTGAGATGAGTCAGAGTCCAAGTACACGTTATTTCAGTCCTTGGGGATGTAATCAGTCTGGACCTGGTAATGTGAACTCATTTAAGTAGCTAAGTGCTCTCTTACCATCTCCTCACTTATCTCAGGATTCTCCTCACTTATCTCAGGATTCAATTCCCTTGTTTGTCCTACCATTTCGAGTTTGAAGATCATTTTTTTCCTGATTGAGAAAACAGAAGCAAAATAGGAGTTTAGTCCTTCCAATGTCATCTGCTAATATTACACCATCTGTCCCAGGAAGCAGGCCTATTCCTTGCTCAGTATTTCTTAGAAATTATATTTAATTTGTCTTTAGTGCTTTCCAAAAGGCTCAGTTCACCGTGTGGTTCAGCCTTCTCCATACTAATTTTTTAGGTTCTTGCCACTCTTTCAATTTTGTCCTTGGTGGTATGTCTCGTCTCCTGGCTTCCATTTTTCTCAAGATTCCAGAAAGAGAAATATCTATTTATGATCTGTGGTAATATTTTAGGATCTGATTTTTAAATTCTTTCAGTGTAAGAAAATATTAAATATGTATCCCTTTCATTTTATGTTAATGAACATTATAGAGCGGCCATGTTAATAACAATACATGTTAAATGGTATTTGGTATATTGAGTTCTTCTTTCCATTTCAACCCTGAAAGTCCTTCACTTATATACAGTGCCCTTTATTTTTACATACTCTTTCTTTTCTTGTTATTACTTTGCTCCAGTTTGCTCCACTTTACATAGCTCTTTCTTCAAGGATTTTCTTGCCATCAATTTCTATCTTGATTGATTTACTTTCTTCTGAATATTCCAGCCTCCTTCCTGGCTTTTCATATCTTTCCCAGGTAACATGTCTTAAATATACTAATGCTAATATTCCTGGTATCCCTAGGCCATGGATACGGGACTCCTCACATGTACCACTTTTGTGTGTGTGTGTGTGTGTACCATTTTTTCAATGGCATTTTAGAAATCTTCAAAACTGCTTTTTTGTTTTCTCTGGATAACAACATACAGTTATTAAAATTAAAGCATTTAATTGTTGTTACTCATAGTTATGCTATAGATGGGAAGGCATTCTGGTTCAGTGGAAATAATCCCTGAGTAGAAGTAAAAAGATAGGGGCCTTTCTGCTTTGCTGCTGTATAACTTCCTTGTTTAAATCACAGTTTTCTTAAGGCTCAGTTTCTTTCTCATACATAAAATAGGAAGGGTGATATTTTCTATGGTAAATCACAAACTTATAAGAATAAAATGAAATAACACACATGAGATCTATTTAGAAACTATACAACATTATACATCATTGTTTTTTTAACTAAATTAAATTAAGCTCAAACAAAAATTTGGGGTTTTGTTGTTGTTGTTTGTTTATGTACATGATTCACTGCATAAAATTTAGGGAAACCAATGAGAGAAAATTGTTCAGGGACTTCTTTTTCTACCTGATGCTCTGAAAACCAAGCTTGCCGGACTATTCAATTTTTTTTCTTTTGAGCTACATTATTTAGTTTAGCTTAGCTTTAAATTTTGTTTTTTCACCTACTGATGGAAAAACATACTCAGCTCATGGAATGTGTTATATTTCCATTATATTTTCATAAACAATATCTTCGTATTGAAAAAGAAACACAAATACAAACTATTTATGAAGTGTTTCTTTGTGAAAATGGAGATATTACAAATACCGTTTTCAAAGGCTACAGATTTGACTATTCTTAACACAAAGCATATATTCATAATGATGCTGCTAGCAATTGTTCATGATTTCAATAGCTAAAAATATAGAATTAAACATGTCCTTATGGAGTATTGGTAATTTCCAAATCTATCCACTTTAACACTCATCCGATTGGCACTACCTTCACTGGAATTAAAGAAGAGATTTATATAAGAAATCTATTTGGGGATTAAGGAATTCAAAGAGAATGATAGGAACTCCTGGAATAAGTAATTTGGTTCTTTCTGATGAACATTCAAGGAGACCTGATATAATGTTAGTTGCAATTACCGCACCTGTCCTGAGGTTAATCAGGCTCAGGACTGCCGATCCAAGCTGGGACGGAAAGTATGGAAGGGCATAGATTCAGGACCTCACAGTTGTTCTGCCTTTATGTGATGAGCATATATTCCTCTACTTACTCAGTGCGAATCACTTTGTATTTTAAGTGACAGTAAGTTCAAAGGTGCTGCTGACCCTATTAGGAAAGAAACGGCGAAGATCTTGTGCTGAATGAAGGGAAGACTGGAAAAGCGAAACACAAGTACAGCGTCATTTTTTTGATAAACTGGACGGTATGGATGGATATATGTCAAAGTGAAAATGTTGCATCGTTAGAGACGCAGTAGAAACGGTTCACAGTTGGCCTGGGGGTGGGATGAAGCAAAAAGTGGTGCGAATCAACATTCTTGCTTAGAATCTGCCAGTTACACACACTTTAAAATGAAAGCCGTGTGTTACCAGGCAGACGCCCATTGTGTTTCTCCTTCTTCAATTTAACTATCATTAGGCATTGTCACAAACCAAATTCTATTTACAGCTCAGCCCAGCGCCTTTATCCCCTTTCTTCTGTTTTCTTCATTTGGAATGTTCTTCCTTTTATCTAAAGAAAACAAGGTAGACAAGATCGATACCCACATTGGGCCTTCCTCCACTTTCTTGAACTACATGGGCCTAAGCTCTAGACAGATGCCCTGATTTTCTAAATCCTAAGGATTCTCGACTGATTTTATGTTTATGAAATAAAATGGGTACTGATATACTATAGGCAGGCAAGGCGAAATTAACATTACATCACATTATCTTGTATATTTCTTTGACTTTAAAAATGGTCAACAATGCAACTGTAACGTTAATAGTTATTACATATTTAAATGGGACTCTGTCTGCAACTGATTGACAAGATCAATAATTTTAAGATCAAATAGTAACAGCAGTTTGTGTTTTTTTTTTCTTTAATCGGGTCCTCTTTGTTTTATATGTATGCCTACAGCTAGATCCTGTTTTCTGTCTGTAGACAGTGATTCCTGCTGTGCACTGTTGAGAAAATGAGAAGACAAAATGGAGAATCAATTTAAGGAAAAAAAAAACTTGAGTTGACAAAGCTTTATAGTAGATCAATGGAATCTAGCTTTAAAGTTAAGATATCTTTAGTAGCTGAGATAAGATTATATAATTACTGTAAATACTTTTACATTTTATGTCTTCCTCATTTTGAATTTCTGTATTTGGAGAAAATCTTCACAAGTATGCAAAATTTTTTTCTTATGGCATTTGAATGATCATTTCCTTTGTTACAATATATATAACTTCATAAGGCAATAAATCAAAAGATACTCCAACTCCAAATACATTCCACACACTTGCAATTCATCTACTTAAGAATGAACTTCTCCTTCCAAGATTTGAAAAAAAGTGTTAAGTGCACTTTCAAGGTGGGCATAATTGTTTTGTTTCATTACTTAGTACTTAAGGGAATTACTCATTTTACAGTTATTCTTTTATCACTCGTTTGTTTAAACAAGTTTCCCCATAAGCACAGGATGTGTAACACTTATATAAAGCAGGAACATTTGTTTAATAGGTTGATCCATAGATCCGATATTTATTTAATTAGGTTTCACTGAATTTGCATACTGGAAGTAATTAGTTGTTTAAAATTCCTAATAGCATTCAGCAAAATATTGTTTGAACTATTTCAGCACACCTTTGTTTATTAAAAAAAATAAACAAACATTAATGAACATCCTGCTAACTGGCTCTTAGTCACAAGAAGAAAATATCCCAGCAATGTTGCCTAAATATGAAATGTAGAAGTAAATTATTTAGAAACTAATATAAAGCCTGCAGCTAGTTTACAAAATAAATAATATGCTTCATACTGTTCATTCAACTTTGACCTAAATATACTGTAGGCTGAGATCCTATTTTGTAAATAGGACTGTTTTTACTACATCCAACACCATTTTTAGATTAAATCGTAGCTATTATGTATAAACACTTTAGTGATTCTGGAGCACGGCTATTCAAAACTAGCAGTAACCATGCACCTTTGAAACATTTTGATTGTTAAACTCAATGACACTTAAAATTGAATATTCTGAATACACTCAAGTACACATTAGTTCCAAATTAAACCACATGGTACATATAAATTTTCACATAGTAATTCATTATTAAAATGCAATTTCTGGGCTTGGGAAAGTATAGAATATATACACACTCATCAAATACATACGTTCTTCTCAACACAAATGAAGCTATTGATACCACATACCCAATTAAGACTACTATAACTAGCAATACTTGAGTGTGATAATTATTATTATATTATTTTCTCTTGAAGACAATTTCAGTTTCCCAGATAAAAGCACACTGTTATAGAGTAGATTATGATTGTTGATAGTGCAGAATTTAACAAATATAGGTATCAAATGAAATCTCCTTTGCCATCACATTTCCATTGGGGAAATTGTGTGCCTACCTTCCTGGAGCAGAGAAAGTGAGATGGAATTATAATGGTATGAAGTTCATCAGTAAGATGGATATTGGTGGAGCACCATTCCCTACGCAAAAGTACTGACTTCTTTGAAGAATACAGGTGGTTCCTCTTAAGCTATGAGGCACCATTATTATAGTTGGAATGGAACAGAATGGCCTCCACTTAACCTCTAAGCTTAGGAGAATAATTACAACTTTACTACACTTGCTCTTTCCAGATAGTTCCTTCAGGAGATTTTGACTATAAAGTAGTGGATAAAGCCTCTCTCTCTTTTTTTTTTAAAGATTTTATTTATTTGTCAAAGAGAGAGAGAGGGAGCACAAGCAGGGGGAGTGACAGGCAGAGGCAGAGGGAGAAGCAGGCTCCCCGTTGACCAAGGAGCCTGAAGCAGGGCTCGATCCCAGGACTCTGGGATCACGACCTGAGCTGAAGGCAGATGCTTAACCGACTGTGCCACCCAGGCAACCCTAAAGCCTCTCTCTTATGAGGCTACAACTTTATGACTTGTGATCATGGGTGAAAGAACTGGGATGCTTTTCAAATCCTTTCAGTGGATCCAGAAGGATAAATGTCACTTTGCCTCTTGTGACAGCATCGATAGCAGCCTCACCATAGGGAAAAAGCCATAATGAAGAGGACGCAGACAGGCAGGAGAATCATCAGATGGAGGTAGCTAGGATAGGTCCAGACAAGAGTGGAAAAAACATAGGCATCATTTAATCATAACTCCTTGGGTGTGGGATTCAAGGGCTCTGAGTAGGAGATACATCCTTCCACTTTTATACCTGGGAAAGACTTACTGCAAACACAAACTGAGAAAGCATTTTTTCCAGGGTGAAGTAAAGTCTAGTTTTCAGAGTAATCTGACTTTGTCCTGTTAGAACAGAAATGCAGTTTAGGATTTCATTAATTCTGAACACACAGGGAAGCTGTGGTTTTGAACGTCCTCGAAGGTAATGGCCTACTTACCTGGGATATGTACATGGGGGACAGAGAGGGGTTTTACAAGACAATCTTTGATCACTCGGGCATATATTAGAAAACTGTCATGGTACTCTTGGTAAAGCAAGCTCATTTTAGTCAAATCATTGTTGAACTTAAGCAAGATTATTTGGATCTGTGTCTGGTTTTGTTCAGCATTTTTTCTGTGGTATGGAAAGATGACTTTGTATAACACAAATTATATAACATGCCATGAGTCCTATTTGCATGTTCTGAAGACATACAGTTTGTGGTCAGATTGGGGTTTAAATTCTTCCTCTGTCATTTAAGCATTGTATGGTATTGAATAAGTTGTTTAACTTAAAAATTTGCTTTCTTTTTTTTGTGTGGATAATAAAACCTAATGTTAAGTCATACAACATTTACAGATATTACTGTATTTCACAGAACCTAAGCACCATATTTTTAAAATATTTCTATAACTCTGAAATTCAAAATTATCTTTCATTGTGTGGTATCTTAAAAATCCCTGCAAATCTTGATGAAAGTACATTTCTTCAAGAATAGAATTGCTTTCGCTTCTGTGGTCACTTGAGGATATTATGTACTAATGGCCAATTTAAAATTGTTTGAAATACATACATGCATTGTATTTTAGAGACAGTTCTTGTGAAATAATAACGTGTGTGTGGAGAGAGAATTAGAGAGAGATTATCCGATTGAAGACAGAGAACACTGACTGAAAAAAAATTAAATAAAACCCCGAATCTTCACAAGATTGAATAATTGTACAAGAAATAATTAAATATTATGTTTGTAGTATTTATACATTTGTAGTACTTTATATATCTGGAATTATTAAACTTAAAAATTGCCTCGGGTGCCTGGGTGGCTCAGTTGGTTAAACATCTGCCTTTGGCTTAGGTCATGATCCCAGAGGCCTGGGATCTAGCCCCATGTAGGGCTCCCTGCTCAGCAGGGAATCCGCTTCTCCCTCTCCCTCTGCCCCTGCTCCCCTCTGTTCGTGCTCTCTCTCAAATAAATAACAGAAAAATTTTTTTTAATTGCCTTAAGATTGTATGCATGTGTTTGTGTGTGTGAATTATATTTACATGATGGAAAACCAGATGCATATGTGTAGCAGACTTCAAGGTGCCTCCATGATTTCTGCCTTTTGATATTCATATCCTTTTTAAACCTCTCCTCTGAGTGACTGTGGGACCTATGACTGCTAACTAATAGAATATGGCAAAGGTGATATGATGTTATTCCTCTGACTGTGTTATGTTATAAAAGACTTCATCTTGCCAGCATATGGCTCTGGAGTATCTCTCTTTACCTCACTGGCTGTGAGGAAGCAGGCTACCATGAGTCCTACAACTGCAAAGAAATGAATTCTGTCAGTAATTTGAGTGAACCTCAAAACAGACCCTTTTCCAATCGAGTCTCCAGATGACAATCTACCTTGACTGTAACCTTACAGAAGACCCAACTAAGCCATGCCCAGACTCAGTGTCCCTCAGAAACTGTGAGTTAAATGTACGTTGCTTTAAGCCACTCATTTTGTCATGCTGTCATGCAATGGAAGTCTAATACAGTGTGCATACAATATGGACCTCTTTAAACAAGGGATAAAAGATCTGATATAAAGGTTGGGGGGTCAGGAATGAAGACTGAAATCTGTGGACAGAGTCAAGTATTTAGAATCAAGATCAGAATTCTGAACAGGATAATACATCTGCAGGAAGTCTCAAAGATCTGATAATGGAATTGTGGTCTAGGAAAAATTAAGGACTCTGAATATAGCAACAGGTTGGAGGATAATCTAGAATTCTAGGTCATGTTTCATCTAAAATGTTCACAACTCTTTCTAGAATGAGGGCAGATCAGAAGGGTACACTAAGATTGCTTTGTGAAGGATTAAGAAGCTAATACAAAAAAAAAAAAAAAAAAGAATTTGAGTGAGGAGGCATCAAAGACATATGCAGAGAAGTGAAATAACCAGATCATGGTTTTAGGCAGTGGATAGGTTACAAAATGGAGCATGAACTGTGAGGAGGGCATTGGAGAATGCAGAGACGGGGCTGACTTGTCAAAAATGCCAACCTTATGGCATGCTTGGACTAAGGCAGAATGTTTCACACTTTTTGGAACAATTCATGTGGTCTTATCCCTCGATGTTTAGAATGCCATTCCTGCTTCTTCCCTGGTGAAACACTATTAACTTTTCAACCTCCAGGAAAATACCTGTTCCTTTAAATATTTTCCCATAGAACTTCACACACAAAATAGGAGAATTTTCTGTTCCTTATGCGTAGTTGTAGGGTCATATAAAACATGCATTTCATTTCTCAAAAAGACATCACATAGGTGCTTTTAATTATGAACTTGGTAATATAATTTACAAATTTGTTCAACACTAACTGAAGAATATTATCAAGCTTTAAAAGTGGTTTGTTAAAGCATCTTAACAGAAAAAAAGAAGAGTGTAATTTTGAAGCCTAGATATTTTAATTGTACTGTGGCACAAAAAGAATACTACAAAAGACATTGCAACATGCTTAGTTGACATTTTCTATTCATTGAAGTTTGGCATTTTAAAATTTCATAAAAGTTATTAATGCATAAAAAGCCACTTCATCTTGAATTCAGAATTATCATCACAATGTTTTGATGGTCTGTAGTACCTTCTTTTCATTCTCATACTTAAAAATGCTATGGTATTGTGTCACTCAAAAAGCTTTATTCTTTATTAAAACTTTAAGAGATTTGTTGATTCAGTGCAAAAAGATTGGCCTTGTCAATAAGTATATTAAATTTTATTTTAGTCTAATTCAAAATTGCTTATCATTTTCTATCATTTTAATAATGATGGGTATGGGAAGAGATAGGTCAACATTTTTATTACTATCATATAAAACATCAGATAGCCCTACCAGAAATCAATTCTTTACATTAATGTAGTGGTTTGAAGTTTTCAAAATTCTATTAATATCTATGCCTTTATGGTACAGAAAAGGCAGTTATTAATTTTATTTAATCTATTTGTAAATATCTTAATTTATTTTTTTGAAATATAAACTAAGACCTATAGACTTTAATTGATTTCTTCCAAGTCACAGAGGTAGTAAATGATTACACTGGAATTATAGTTTAACTCATCCAAACCCTAGACCTTTCCCATACACCATGCTGGTTTCTATAACAAAACACACTTTGTAGCACTCTGAAGATAAAAGCATACAAATCTCCAATTGGAACCATCTTCCATGACAAGTATCTCTGTCAACAAAGTGGCAACATTTAAAAAAAAATAAACAGTTCAGATATAGTATCTAGACACCCAGGGCAACTAACAAAAGTGAATTTTCTGCATAGAATGACTAAGTCAAGTTTCTGTAACAGTACAGTTTCAGTTTTATTGTATACTAAATTGTCTTTTTATGAGATGGAAATGAAGGCAAATAACTATGCTGTTTCTCTCAGAGTAATATAGTCTATGACGTGGGAAGAGAATAGAACATGTACATCATGTAATCCAACCCTTTAGACCTGTTAACTTTATCACCAGAACACAGAACAAGCTGGGGGTGGAGGGAGTGTTGGAAACATTCTGATCTCTTTTACTTTTCTGCTACAGGTGAACAATGTTAGCCTAGTCAGACAACAGGAGAAAACAATGGATTAGAGAAAAATGCATGCTTATGTAAAATGTGGTATGAATCATAGGCCATCATTATCCTAATATGCCACACTTACATATCAAAACATAACATTTATGATTATAAATTTGTATCCTTAATGTTGGAAGTGTGAGCACCATCTGTGGTAGAGTAGTTACCACTACTGTAAAAATTGTTTTCTCTGCCTCACTATCTGTATTCCTATTGCAATGTTTGTACGGTGCCTCCCCCATTAGGATGGAGAATCTGTTTCTATACTTCTTGATTCTAAGTTTGGCTAATTCCTCGCTATGATCAATGGGACAGTATCCGTGTAACTCATGCAGAGGCTTGAAGAGTGCTTGTATGGTAGAGTTCAACAACTTTTGCTGCTGGGAACCCTTCTGCCACCCTGTGAACAAGCCAAGGTAGCCTCCTGCAGTGTGGGAGGCAGTGTGGGAAATGATGGTGAGGATGGTGCGAGAGGAACCAACCATCCAAGCTGTCCCAGACATCCTACTCATACTATATGCAGACATATAAATAAGGCCATTCCAAAGTGCTCAATCCAACCAACTAAGAGAACAATGAGGAATAACAAATGTTTGTTTCTTTAAGCCACTGTTTTCGAGTGTATTGTGATGAGCAAAAGTTTGATGATTCACCCATTTAATTGTGCAACTTGTCATCAATCTTGTATCTAATAAAAATGAAAAACTGGAATTTTTAAAAGTTAAAGATCTGTGTGCATTAACGATGTATATATTTGAAATTGATCTTCAAGGAAAATTTGTCAAAAACTAGATGGAGCATATTTTCCGTACAAATGTTCTCATTTTGTGTTCTCTGTTTACAATTCAGAGTTGTTTCATTCATTCAAGTTTTATCTCTTGATCTTTTCTTCTTTCTTGTACACTACGTAGAATTCATCTCTAAGGGAATTATGAGAATTAAATAAGTTTACACAGACAGACAAAAAGCTAGATGATGGACCATAAGTAGGTAGAATAATAGAAGGACAGGAGGATAGAGGAGCAATGGAGAGAGAGAGAGATCAATATCGGGAAACCTAGAACACTAGCTGGTAATACATAGCAAGGATTTATAAATGTAAATATAAAATAATTTTATTGTTATCTAACTAGATTCCATTTAAAAATGTTTGCCAGTGTCTTGTTTTTCTTCATTCACATAGCTTCTATTCCTCTTCAGGGTTTCAATGCTTCTTACTTTGAATACTCCTCTAATATAATTTTTTCAGCCTTTCCCCTCAAATACTATCTTTATACAATAATTCCCTTGCTCAAATATATCCATAGTTTCCCCTTGCCCAACAAAATAAAATCTCAGTCTATGTCTCTACCTTTATGTCCTTTGCAATCTGATACCCAACCAAATTTTCTGGCTTTATTATTTTCTACTCCATTATGTATGGACTGAGTTTTAGCCCAACTGCATTACTTTTTGTCACCTGCAGATAATGAATGTATCCTGCACCATGCTCGTGTCGTAACTCTGTATCAAAGATCCTCCTCATATCCAATTTTTTTCCTATTGTTCCAGGCTTGATGTACTATTCTGTGTATATTTTTTTAGATAATTACACTCCTAGAACATCTAGGATTCTTTGAATACTCATAACATTATATTTGAACAGTGTTTGTAGCACTTATCATTTTCTAAATTTTATATTTGTTCTGTGTGTCTATGTCTATGTCTATCCCATCTCCCACGTCACCTACATAGTGCCTGGAATATATTTTGACTCTGTAAGGTTATTTTAAAATAAATATTGTAAAAGAAATATGTGAATAAACCCCTGAATTAAATAGCTGCTAAGAAATTTGTAAATGGTCTCACAACTGATACAACTTTAGGGGCACCTGGATGGCTCAGGCTGTTAAACATCTGCCACCTTCAGCTCAGGTCATGATTTCAGGGTCCTGGGATCGAGCCCTGGGTCAGGCTCCCTGCTCAGCAGGAAATCTATTTCCTAATCTGTTCACTGAGCTGAACACATTAGGAAACGATATTTTTGTCTCCTTTACCACCCATCATGCAGCAAACTATCACTAACTTTTAACCTACAAATATCTCAGGAACCTTAGCTTCTCTTTATCTCTACTAATGTTAACCAAGTAGAAGATAAAATACATTTTTTTAAATTTTTTTATTGTTATGTTAATCACCATATATTACATCATTAGTTTTTGGTGCAGTGTTCCATGATTCATTGTTTGTTCATAACACCCAGTGCTCCATGCAGAACGTGCCCTCCTCAATACCCATCACCAGGCTAACCCATCCCCCTACCCCCCTCCCCTCTAGAGCTGGTGAAACCATCTTGTAACTGATCAGTCCAGTTACTATGGCTGCATAACTGAACACTCCAAAACTTAATGCCATAAAACAAGAACAATTTTGCGATTCTCCGATGTTTATAAAATGCATTAGTCATAAATTTAGTTGGGGACACAATCGGGATGGCTTTCCTCTGCTCAAAGATGTCTGGAGCCATCGCTTGGAAGACTCAAATGGAGAGGTGATTCAAGGTGACTGGGGGTGACCTGAGTGGCTGGGGGCTAAAACAAGTAGAGCAGGATGATACATATCCAAAATAGTTTCTCTACTCATCTGAGCTATCATGAAGCCTGAGTTCGGTAGTGGTTGTCAACCACTACATACAACGGCTTGGTTTCTGAGAGGAAACCGCTAGACAGCAAACATTTCAAGAGAGCAAGGAAGAGGCTGTATGGCTTATTTCCACCTAGCCTTGGAAGCCATACACGGTCAGTGATGCTTCTTTCTACTTATTATAAGGGATTCATGAAGGCCAGTCCAAACTCAAGGAAAGGGAGGGGAAATAGACTCTATCTTCTGATTTAGGGATAGACAAGTTCATATTAGAGAAGAAATTTCAGGAGGGAGATTTCATTTTCACCGAATCATCACTCAAGTACCATTACCTCAGGGAGGCCAAATTATTAATCTCTTTAACTCATAGTGCTATATAACTCTGGCTAGCACTTCTCAGAGTTTCAACCTTAATTTGTCATTTTCTTCAATATCTATCTTTCCCAGTAAACTTAAGTTCACAGAAAGCAAGAACTAGGTATTCCATCCACCCCCAAACCCAGATACCTGTGTTGGATTATGTTCCATCAATGACTATGGCTGAAAACCATAGACCCACCTACATAAACGAAGGAGATTATCCTGAGCAGTCTCTATGGGCTTTCCATAAGTTCTTCCTTCATGGTCCCACTTCAGCATCTCAGTGTCTTGGATTTACTTGCAAGCTCTGACCTATCCCTCTGCCCTAAATCTCCAGGTGAAGGGGTTAGTGACTTTTTCTCTGAACCTCCTACTATCTCCTTCCAGATTTTTATTTCCACAGAACCTTTTTTAAAGACAATTGTTTAAGTCCTATTTCCTATAATAAATCCCATATTTTTATAATAAATCCTGCATTCCTATAATACTTAACAGCAGCTGTTTCCTGACAGAGTATCCTTAGAACTTTACCTAGTGCTTGGCACATAATGGGTTCTTGATACATATTTTTGAATGGATAGATAAATAAATGTCAAGACATTTAATTTATTCAAAAAAGTCAGGGTAATAATAATTTCAAATAAGAATTATCAGTGGATCCTAAAACAGGAGGGGGAAATGCGAGATGTTAACAGAATATTTACATAGCCTCAGGGTGTGCCACACAGAGTACCAATTCATTTCAAATTAGAAAAGATGACTTTATGCGGAAGAATCCTGACAGACACCCCCTTAACCAAGAGACCAAAGTTACCATCATCAGTAACAGGACAAATAGATACCAGTGCCTGATAAAATACAGAGAATCACAACAGCATCCCTTCCAGGATTATTTCTACCAAATGTGCATATCTAAATCTAATTGTGAGAAAACATCAGGTAAACCCAAACCAAGGCATATTCTTCACTACTGTGAAGGTCCTAAAAGGCAAAGAAAGACTGAGGATTTCTTCCATTTTGAAAGATGATAAATAGACATCATTTTTAGAGTCAACTAAATGATATGTACAATTATGAGCTAGATTCTTTTGTTGTAGAGGACATAACTAACAATTGGTGAACTCTAAATAGAGTGTGAATATTGAATCACCCACTATCAAAACCAAAAAAAAAATATGACACTGATATTACCATTAAGTATCAATAATTGGTGAACTCTAAATAGAGTATGAATAGTTAATGATAATGATATACCAATGTTAATTTTTTTTTTAGTTTTGATAGTAGAATTGCTGTTATGTGACAGAATCTTCTTGGTTTTCTTGGACAAATATTAACATATTTTGGAGTGATGGGGCATCAGTTTGTCAACTGACTCAAACAGTTCTAAAAAAAATAGAAAAAGAAGAGGAAAGACAGTATAAAGATGGTATAATCTTAATATCTGGGGAACATTAGTAACAGATAAATAGGAATTGTTTGTACAGTTATGGAAACTTAATTCTAATTTTGAAATTGCATAAATTAAAAATTAAATGGTCCAGAGTGTTAATAAGTGATATATCTTTACTTTTTTCTCCATAAAGTTTACCAGCACAATTTTGTGCTGGAATTGAAATACAGGGTTACTATGATATCCCTGCAAGTATAGAATAATCTCAAAATGTCTAAAGGATTAACCCTCTGATAATTATCCCCACTGGAAAAAGAACGTATGGATGTACTGTTTTGTTATCTTGCACTGTCCAGGATTGCTCTGACATAACCTACAACTTTCCATCTCCCAAGTCCAACATTCTCTGATATGCTCGATCTGTTTTGCTCATCCATGAGGTGATTTTTCTGACATGCCTAGTGTGATGAGTGAGATTGAATGTCTTTATCTCAGAATGAATCCTCTATCTCTTCCTACCTTTAGCAATAAAAGAGGACTTTATAGATGAGGTGATTAGGTTTTCTACCTCAGTTAATTCAGATCTTTATTCGATTGACCAAAGAAAGTGAAAAAAATTTTAAAAATGTAGAATAATAAATTCATTATTTATGAACTATCACAGGTATGTATGTAGTTAAATATTTTATCATGTATTTTTTTGCTGCAATGAAGCAGAGACATTTTAACTGGCAAAAGCAAAAAATGCAGACAGTTCATAGTTTTAAAGTTATTTTTTAAATTAAAATAATAGTAATAATAATATGGATACACACAAAGAGCTGTGATTTGCATGCAATGATGACATTACCCCAGGGTAATTTTGCCTGTGTTTTATAGGTTACCTGTTAAGAACTGCCAGTGATAAATTTGCTCCTGGAAAATACCTTGAGTTCTGCGCTGTCTGGATTTTATTTCTTTTCCAAAAGACAAGAAGTTTTTATGTCTACACTCCAAATGATGAAACTTATTTCTGGCTGCTCTACAGCAGTGTGCTCTCTCTGGATTCCATTTATTCACTCTCTATTCAGCAAACATTTATTTTATCAGGCAGTGCACTAGACTCTGAGGATAACAAAATGAGAAAAATCTTGGCAAGGCTCTCTAATAGCAATCTAAATGACTTCTGCAGCAGACACCTCTCAGTATGTATGCACATACACAATTACTTCCTTTCACTGAAAAAAAAAAGAAAGAAGAAAAAAGAAAGAAAGAAAGAAAGAAAAAAAAACCATCTCTGGCTTCATGATTAGATTAGGATTGAAGACTTTACCCAAGCTGACCACTGAGATTCTCTTTTAATGAATATGGAATTAGGACTTAAAGGATCTAGTTCTGACATTTTGCTTAAATTTAAATGGTATGTTCTAGAGCGGTGTGGGGAGTCTGCCTTCTCCCATGTCTGTGAAGAAGGAAAAAGCATTTAGCTACCAGGCAGAAGAATGAAGTAGATCACAGTAAGACACACAGGAAAAATGATTACATTTCAGAGAATAACTATTTGGCTTTCTGGCAGCTTTCCAGTTCCTATTTCAAGATTTTACTTAGGCCCAGATGCACGGTTGACCCTTGAGCAGCACAGAAGTGAGGGGCACCTACTTTTCTGCACAGTTGAAAATCCAAGTATAAATGTTGATTCCCCAAAACCTTAACCTACTGTTGACTTGAAGCCTTACAGATAATATAAACAGTCAATTAACACATATTTTGTACATTATATTATTATACAGTGTATTTTTAAAGTAAGCTAAAGAAAATGTTATTAAGAAAATCTTAAAGGGGCACCTGGTGGCTCAGTTGGTTGAGTGCTTGACTCTTGGTTTTGACTCAGGTCATGATCTCACGGTCCTGGGATTGACCTATATTCACATAGGGTTCTGTGCTCAGCAGGGAGTCTGCTTCTCTCCCTCTCCCTCTGACCCCACCTTTATAAAGACCAAATAAGACTCAACTGTACAAGATGGGTTTATTTTTTCTTTCACATAAAAAGTGCTAGCTGATAGACAATTAACTGTAGGGATGCTGCACTTCACCAAGGGAACCAGCAACTGAGACTCCATCTATCTCATAGCCCTGTCATTCCTTAGGGTGTTCCTTTCATGTTCCAGCCTACAGGAAGGGAAAAAAGAAAGTAGAGATCAAGTAACACCCCTTTAAGGATGTGATCCTGAGTTGCTCACAGAAATTCTCTTCACATCCCATTGGGCAGAAGCTAGTCATATGGCCATGTGACTAGTTAACATGTTAACTATTTAAGAGTTGCATTGCCTAAGGGAAAAAAAAGGCACAATGGCTATCGGGAACCCTTAGCAATTTCTGCTAAAATAGTGCCATTGGAACATAATGGTGGAGCTACTATGGTCATTCACTCAAGATCATAAGAAAAGGTATCCTGGAGAAAGTGAGTCTCAGCTGGATCTTGAATGATAAATTGGACATTGCTAAGAGGAAGAATGACAGGGGCCATTTCAGGAAGAGGAAACATAATGTACAAAGACAGATTTATTATGAGAATTTCTGTGGCTGAAGCATAGACTGTGTATGATGAGGGACTGGCAATGACATCAAATGAATATGAAAATGAAGGCTAAACTGCAAATATCTTATATTTCCTTGTAAGGAATTTAGATTTAATGCTATGGCAGCAAGAAGTATCACATTTTTATTAACAGAGTGGTGATCTAATTAGATTTGTTTTTAGGAAGATGACTGACTGGTAACCTGTGAAGAATTAGATAGGAGTAGGTATAATGCTGGTGGAACATGGGTGTCAGGTTATCGAAAGAAAATGTGTGATTGATATTTCTGCAGGCACTCGGTAAACATAAAATGTATCTTAAAGTTCCCAACTTTCCTTTTATCAACACATTTCTCAAAAGAATCACTTTCTTGTGTAGAGGTTTTTCCCTGTATTGCTTATTCCTCAGATTGTTTTCTTTATCCAGCATTCTTGATTTTTCTCATCAAAAAAAAAAGCCTATATTTACTCAGATTATTACCAAGAAGAACCCAGAGAAATTAATGAAGTAATCTGTAACACATTAGCAAATCCTACTGGTTGAATGGAATAAACTCATTTATTTACTAGACGGGCACAATTTGTTTCTTTTCCTAGGCCTGGAACAAATGTTAAAAATCAACCAACCAAACACTGGAGTTTCTAACTTAACTAAAATATAACTTCTTGGGGCGCCTGGGTGGCTCAGTCGGTTAAGCATCTGCCTTCGGCTCAGATCATGATCCCAGGGTCCTGGGATTGAGTCCCGCATCGGGCTCCCTGCTCCGCGGGAAGCCTGCTTCTCCGTCTCCCACTCCCCCTAGCTTGTGTTCCCTCTCTTGCTGTCTCTCTCTCTCTCTGTCAAATAAATAAATAAAATCTTAAAAAAAATAAAAATAAATAAAATATAACTTCTTAACTGATAGTGAGTGGAAACTAAAACTCAATTTTTCTGATTCTTTTTCATTGATCTTTTACCCGCTGGATCATCTCTCCCCATCCCCCATCCCCCCCATTCTTTGAGCACAGGCTTTGCATCAGTCCAGGCTCTCAGGGTTGTAGCTGTGACTGAGGACAAAATCCCTTCAGTTACAAAGCTTACTTTTTCTTCCGCTTTGCTTCCAGTGTACCACAGGACCAGTATTTGTGTGTTAAGACAGGCCTCATGAACATATTTGTTCCACATAGTAATTGAGGATATTATACAAAAGGCTAAATAAATGGTTTCATCAAAGTCTGCTGACCTCTGAGGCTATAATCATAAACAATATATTCTCCTTATCCTCAAAAGAATTTATTGGTTCCCAACAATAATGGGAAAATAATATCTTTAAAAGTGAATAGAGTCAAATATGTATTTATGTCAATGGGGCAGAAATACATGTTCAATCTATTGCCATACACTCCAACTTCTTCCAGTTTGGAAGGCAAAGTAGGTAAATGAGGGGTTTTCAGGGATCACTGATTTATTCATATATGTCTTCATTCATTCAACAACCAATTATAGAGTGGGACTATATTGCATGCTCCAAGAATACCCTAATTGGGGCCCAAAACAAAACAATACAAAACCTTCCTTCACAGAGTTTGCATTCTAATGGATATCTATCCTCAAAGATATTTTCTGAGAACTTTACAATTGTATGCAGTCCTTTGCCACAAGTGTATATGGGTTTCTTGTGAGTTTTATCTTGTTTTCATATGTAAGACATTATCAAGCCTAACAGCTGCTCCTTCCATATTTCTATCACACTCATTCTGTTGCTCCTTCAGTAGCTGGAGTGATCTTTTTGAATAGAAAGTCACATTATGTCATCTTCTGTTCAAAACCCTAGTTGGATTCCAACTTCACTCGGAGGAAAAGCCAGTATTGAGACAATGGTCTCTAAAGCCCTGTGTGATCTAACTCCCTAATGCTTCTCTGATTTCAACTCCTGATTTCCTCCTTATCCACTTGGTTCCCTGCCAAGGAGCCACATTGCCTTTCTTGTTACTCTTCAAACATAATCTAGTTTAGAACCTTTGAATTTATGCTTTCCCATTCCCAGACCTCACTTGCCCTGTATATCTACATGGCTAATTTTCTCACCTCCTGAAATAAACTAACTTAAATATTGCCATCTCAACGTGGTATGCTTTAGTCACCTCTCTAGGATGACATCTCTCTACATACTCTTCCCCTTACCACAATTTACCTTTATATAAGAATTTCTATTATTTTTATTACCTATATCTTCCCACTAGATTTTATGCTCCATGTGGTAGGGATTTTTCTTTACATTATACATGTTTGGTTTGTATTTGTTTTCTATTGCTATGTAACAACTTACCACGATTACTGCAACTTTAGTGTCTTAAAACAACACCATTTATTATCTCACAGTTTCGTAGGTCAGAAAGTCTGAGTGGACTTGGCTGTGTTCTTTGCTTAGGGTCTTACAAAGTCAAAATCAAAGTTATCAGTCAACCAAACTGGGCTCTTATCTGGAAGCTCTGGGGGAAATGTGCTTCCAAGCTCAGTCAGATTGTTGGCAAAATTTAGTTCCTTGCAGTCATAGGATTGAAGTCCCCATATCCTTGCTGGCAGTCAGCAGAAGCCACTCTCAGATTCTAGAGGCTGCCCACATTCCCTGACACGTGACCCCCTCCTTCTTCAGGCCAACAAAGGTATGTCAAATCCTTCTCATGCTTAGAACCCCTCTGTCTCCTGCTTCTGCTACCAGCTGGGTGAAACCCTGTTTTTAAGCTCTCCTGGGATTAGGTTTAGACCCACCCAGATAATCTGCCTTTTCCCATGTAATGTAACATAGTTATAGGAATAAAATCACATTCACAGTGGTGGGGATTACATAAGATTAAAGGTCATTGGGGTAATTTTAGAATTATGCCTAGCACAATACATATACCCCAACTTCCAAGATTTTCTGGAACATTTATTGAATGAATGCAAAAGTGAATGAATGAATAAATGAATGAATGACTACTGCTACATTATCACCTGACTATACTGGGAATTCTGTTTGAGTCTGCCTGCCCTGTCTGCCTAGCACAACACACAATCATTGTTTAGCAGGGGCTAGCACATATTCCTAGGGCTCTACCCCGGCAAGGCACATGGTGGTACATTTTCCCTTGACTCTCAAATCTCATGAATATATCTAGAGAATCTCTTTGCTCTTATTCCAGTAGATCAGCAGCCCTCATAGAGACTAAGAAGAGAACCCGTTCACAAGGACCCATCACCTTCTAATCTTGTCATTTCCCTTCCAGCTCAATTCCTCTTCCCTTCAATAAAGAGAATCTTTTCCTTGCTAGACCCTACTCTTCGTTGTTGGGTTTTCCTAGTCTTTTGCAAAGCCCTTAGTCTTTCTCTTTCTCTTCAGAACCTCTATCTTTAAATGTCAAAAGTCAAAAGGATGAGATCAGTTTATAGAATGAGAAAAGGGCAAGAGAGGATGGGAATGGAAAGTAGAGAGGAGGAATTAGAAATAAGACAAGAAACAATATTAGTTAATATTTCCAACATATTATTCCCCACTGCATTTTAAACTCTTATTTCACTTCATTATTATGGTATGTTTACAGATCTCTCTCTCCCTCTTATACTATTGTATCACTAAGGGCAGAAATAGACATCATTAATTTATTTTTTTACTTTTTTTAAAGATTTTATTTATTTATTTGACAGAGAGAGACACAGCGAGAGAGGGAACATAAGCAGGGGGGAGCTGGAGAGGGAGAAGCAGGCTTCCCGTGGAGCAGGGAGCCCAATGCGGGGCTCAATCCCAGGACCCTGGGATTATGACCTGAGCTGAAGGCAGATGTTCAACGACTGAGCCACCCAGGCGCCCCAGACATCACTAATTTATTGTTTTATTTCCATATCCTGGTACAACTCATAGCAGTTATCCAATAACTGCTTGCTGAATAAATGAGAGATGAACGCATGAATTAAAATGATAAAACAGAATGTTTACATATTTATTATTCAATTTAATATAAAGTATTCAGTCCAACAAAAGATACCCAGATTTCAAATATCTAGGCAGTTACAGATACTCAGAAAAGAATTTCAGATAATTTTTGCCACACAACAAAATACAAAGCTTAAAGAAACACTGAGGATAAATGTTATCTTTTCTACTAATGTAGTTTTGAATATAATCAAAATATTTAAGCACTGTTTTACTATACATTTTCATGTGCCATTTACCAATATGAATCAGATTATTAAATGCAAACATTCTCTCTTGGATTTCAATGCATGTATAAATACACTCCAAAAGTTATAAATCTGTGTCGGTTGTTTTTTGATATCTGCTAGAGGATGTTCACATTAAGATAAATGGATTGTCATGTTTCGAGAACTGTTTAGTTTCACTTTTAGGGGACCATCTGTTCTCTGATGAATGGTTCTATGTATAAGACTGGGCATGTTGATTTAGCTCTTTTTTTAAATAAATGCCATAGCTAATTATTTTTTTAAGAATGCAATACTTAACCCCTCTAACTTCCATAGTCTCTTTTGAAAATAATAACTAATAAGTCTTCATGCTAACATAAAGGTTTCCCTTAGGATGCAGATATATTCATCTTCAACTATAGAAGGAAATAAATTCGTAAGTTGGAGTTCATGTACTCTTGCCGAATAACTCCCGTCCCTATCTCAGAAACTCATAATCTGAATGAGCACATAATTTGAAATGCATACATTGAACAGTCAAAGAGGAAGAAAGGACAGCCTTGAATCAATTTTATTCATCATTGAGATGAGAAGTAGCCCAGTAATAGCACCTGCACATTTGTTGGCATACTACTATTTTGCATCATCACAAAAGAAAAATAATATAAATAATAAAATTAAAAACAATACAATTAGCACACAATGATCCATATAATTTGTTGAATTGCTGGGTCCTAGTTAATTTAAGGTTTGAACATGTATTTAAACCATTCAAATTATAGTCCACAGCTATACAATCAAAAACAAAATTATTAAATACTTTCAGTTGTCATTTGTATAGAAATGATTAAAGAATCTACTTTATAACATATATAAGATATATGTTAGCATTTGTAAAATACATAAATATAGATTGTAGACAGACTTATAGACAGATAAATGACAGAGAGATAAATTTCTTTTACTGCAGAGATCTGTAGTTTTCCAAACTGTGTTCCACAGTAAAGCCCTAGGTTTGAGAACTATGGGTAGGATTGAGAGAAAAGGCTGACTAAAATTGGGCTTATGGACAGCCATTCTTAATACAAGCAAAACTGCTCTTTTTTAATTTTACGGAATATATTTTTGCATGTTTGCATTCATTGAAATCAGTTCCATAGCTAAAGGAATGGGAAAGCCAGTGCCCTAGATAAATCCACCTCCCTGATACTTTTCTACTTTGAAACATCAACCATGATTGCAGAAAATGTTTTTCTATGCAAAACAACATTTATCCTTGTCAGAAGAGACCAAGTAATGGCTGACAACTATTTCTTACTTATTGAAACAGAGAGAGGGAAGAGATAACTAGTTCATTGCTTCACATCTGCTCGCCTGACACTGTCTCCTACAGTGCATACCAGTGACAAGCTCTCTGCAACCACATAGTCCATAAGACCATGATGAATATTTTCTGTTGCTGGGATCTCTGCCATGACATAGGGAAGCTCGAGAAGATATTTTAGGATGGAGAGATCTTTCTACTTAATGTTTCCCAAATTTTCATGAAGACTGCTTTTTTCACATAGCACTGACTTATTTTATCATTTAAGGTTTTCTGTACGAAGTCAAAGAAAATGACTCCAGTTAACTAGAGTAAAAGGGAATTTATTGGCAGCATGTAGAGTAATTCACAGATTTAAAGTAAGGAACTAGGCTTCATAAAGGCGGACCCAGAGAAGCTTCCTGAATCTTGTCACTGGTATGCACTGGAGGGAAGCCTGCTTCACCCTCTCCCACTCCCCCTGCTTATGTTCCCCCAGAGCAGGGAGCCTGATGTGGGGCTTGATCCCAGGACCCTGGGATCATGACCTGAGCCGAAGGCAGACACTTAACATAAAGGAGGACCCAGAGAAACTTCCTGAATCTGGGTAGTAGCAACTACAGAAATATCTCTTCAGGTGACACCTCTTTGGTCAAATCATTTGTAATTTTGTTCTTTACTCCTATTACAGTAGGACAGAGTGTCCTGTCTCTATTAGAAGTCAAACCACCCATTTGCACTCTATCAACCTTCCCTCTCACTTTCTTCAGGACTAAACTCGGACAATTTTACACACTACAGGGTATTTCTCCCCTAATTTCTACATTTGCCCACATTCTCTTCAGCATACAGACATGCTTTAGAATACCCACCAAAAAAAAAAAAATTTCTATATACTTTTGTGTCATCATTCTGCCACCAGCTACCACTTTCTTATTATCTTTCATGTCAACACTTCTTCAAGGGAGCAGTTTACTGTAGCAGTTCCTATGTCCTCACATGGCATTCTCTCCCACTCTCCCATTCTTAACCCACTCTATTGTCTGGGAACCAAAAACTGAAGAAATCACTATTGCCAAAAATACCATTAATCTCTATCCTTGTCAACTCTGATGGTAACTTCTCTGATTTTACCTTACTTAGCTTCGAGAAGCACTTAGGTTTGGTGACCAAGCCCTCTTTCTCAAAACACATTTTTTCTATTTCTCCACAAGAAATGTTCTTCCTGACTCACTGGATAGTCCTTTTCAAGATTTTTTGCTGGTTTTTCTAAGTGTTGAAGTGCCTCCTGGGCTTATCTCTGTCATCTTTTCACCATCTACCCACTCCACACCCACTAACTCATTCTCTTTCTCATCAGTTACTACACACGTCAGTAAATCCCAAATATTTTTCTGTAGCCCTGTCTTCTCCTCAGCTTAAGATACTTTTATTCAGTTGTCTACTTGGCATCTTCACATGCATGACCAATAAGCATCTCAAACTTATGTGAAAAACAGAACGTTTAAACTCTTTCCATTCTCAACTAGATCTTTCTTTAGTCTTCTCCAACCAGTTGGCCAAGCCAAAAATCTAGGACATACATTCAGTACAACAGCAAATACTGTTGATTATGCTTTTAAAACTTAAACAAATCCCAGTCACTTTTTTAAGTCTGTACTAAGGACACCCAGATCAAACCATCCTCATTTCTCACTTGGACTGTTATCATAGCCTCCTGAATAGTTCTCCATTTTGTATCTTAACAATTTACTTCTCTTCACAAGAGAAAAAAAAAGATAATTTAGAAATTTAGAAATATTATTTATAGTATCACTCTTTTATTTAAAATCCAATGATCTCATGTCATATTTGGAATAAAATCATATTCTGTGATATAATCCCACTAGTTCTATGACTTTATTGCCTATTAAGTTATTCCATTGGTCTTCTTTACATAGATTACACTAATACCCCTTGAAAAACTCCTGATTTGTACATGGATGACTCCTTATTCATTTTAATTTATATCTTTATATAACTACCTGCCATAACAAATAATTCCATAATCTCAGACTTACCACACACACACACACACACACACACACAAAGGATAATTTCTCACTCATTTACAGTTCACTTTTACTCAGTGTACTGGGTGTATGAGTGTGTGTGTGTGTGTGTGTGTGTGTGTGTGTGTGTGCACGCACATGTGTGGTAGGGGGACTTGCTCTGCACCATGGAGTTTCCAGGGGTTTCTTTTATTTAGTGGCTCCAATGTCCTATAGGCCTGGAGATTCCCCCCTTAAAGCCTCTGCATCTGGCCTATGTCACCTCTAGGGAAGCGAGTTTATGGAGAATTACACAGGATCCTCCTATAGGCCAGGTCCAAGGTAGATTTCATTAGTTTGTCGCCATATTCCTTTGGCTAAAATTCAGTCCCATGGTCACATTATAGACAAGAAAGGCTGGGAAATGTGGTTTAGTGGTTTCTCCAGAATGAAAAGGAAAATATGAATATTGGTAACTACCAGTAGTCTTTGGTATACCACTTAACCAAGTAGTTATCCAGTAATATTTTTTTCACATTGCCTAATTTTAATTATGTGTAAAGCAATTTTTACTACATTATCTTCCTTGGTTTACTAATTATTCTTTTAATCAAGCATTAATTAATCAATATTCATGTTGCTTCCCTTTAGGAGAACATAGGCTTAATAATGACAGGGATTTTGTCTGTCTTGTTTCATACTATGTTATACCTTTAGTTCCTAGCTTTAATATAGACTGGCACATATTAAGAACTTCAAAAATATATATTTGTTATAAGTTTAGAGGTTCTTGCATGGTTTATGCCCAAGATTTAAAAATATTTAACTTGTTTGATAAATCTATGAACACTGTACCTTACGAGAGATAAATACAATTAAGTCTTGTTTCCTTCACCCATTTTCAGCAATTTAGCAAGAAGTTGGCTCACAGCCAACTAAGCAATTCAGATTGAGTTAATTGGAAGAACAGGCCAATACCAGAGGCTGAATTCTGGAGGCTTTCCTGTCTCTAACAAGGTCACTATGTCCACACAGGGAGCCTCCACTGTGGCATAGCTGCCTCAATATTTCCTGCCCTCCTTTTCCTCAAATACCTAAATAATTTCAGTTGTAGGTCTTTCTCTACCATAATGCTGTCCATATGTCACCCAGCTAGTCCCAATCTAGACAAAAAGTTCTCAAAAAGTATAGTGATACAGGTTATTAGGAAGCTTGTTTAAAGAGTCAAATCACACTGTAGAGGAAGCAGTGCTTCAGTTAAATCCTCTCTGATGAGCAGGAATTCACTGGGCAAAATCTAGAAATGAATTACAGTGTAGGGGAGCAGGATGTGGAGAGGCAGTGATTTGTAAAGTAGCATAAAAAATTCAGGTATCACTAATAGTTGAATATGTCTATGTGTTACTGAGTTACATAAGAAGAAAAGAGCTAAGCAGGGTTATCTCATAAGGGATCTTCTATGTTAAGGAATTGTTTTTTGTCATCTATGCAAAGAAATTTGGAATTTGCCAACTTCCTAAATCTTTAAAAATAGACATTAACTAAATTTATTGTGATAATCACTTTGCAATATATGTAAGTAAAGTCATAATGCTGTAAAAAAAATAAGAAAGAAAAGAAAACGAAGGAAGAAAAAGAAAAAGAAATGAAAAATAAACACCAGGGTCAGTAAGAATTTTCATAATGACAGCACCATTATTTTCCCAGCACAATGAATGAAAACAAGTTCTACATCATCACAGAGTTTGTAGAACATCATGGATAAGTAAAATATTCTCAAAATTTTGAAAGAGGAAAAATAGTGTGCATATATAACAAAGCAATAACTGAGATGTCATCCACTTCTAAACAGCAACGCTACAAATTTAAGACAATGGCACGATGTTTTAAACACTAAAGAAAAGTAATTTTCAACCTAGAAGCTTAGTGAAACTATCAGTCAAGCTTGTGCATAAAGATATTTTTAATCACTTAATGCACCTTTTATAAGGATGCTGTTTGATGATGTGTCCACAAAATCAAGAAAGGAAGATAAAAGCCCAGGGTGCAAGAAGTAAGAGACAGAATACAGAAGAAAAGAGAATACCTAAGGAGGCAAAGAAAAGCAGAAACAAGGAGATAGTTGGGCAACATGCCTAAAGACAGCACAGGAATCCAGCCCAGGGAGGATATATCCATGAAAAATACAGATCCCTCAGATTACCTAGTGTCTGTGATCACATAAGAAGAGTTTTATAGCTCCATAAGATAACTGAGTGAATTAAGCACATATTAAGCATATATTCAGATTAAGCATATATCTGAATAAAATTCCAGAACTAGAGAATGGGAGAAGACTAAAATGAAGGGAATATTTAAAGAGATCATGGCAAGAAATATCTGAATCAAAGGACACATGAGTACTCACATGAAAATCAAACATCAAATTTGGGGTAGAATAAATACAAACAAAAACATGTCATAGTGGAACTTCAGAGATAGAGTGAAAAGTCTTCAAGAGAAGAGAAGTCATTTAATTTACACAAAGCACTAAGCTAAGATGACATCAAGAACAGGTGCCAGAAGACATTCTTCATGGTAACTGTTTAGCCCTAGATTGGGTAAATTGAGAGGAGGAAACAATTAGAGGCCTACTTGTCAGCCCACCTGGATTCATTGCTATTGTCTCCTTACTTGAGACACTCCTTTCTAGCTGGTTGCACAATGATCTTCCCAGGACACTGAGAGGGGGGATGAGGGTCGGGGGGATGCAGGGGAGGGGTCATTGAAGGGAGACATGGGAGAGAGGGGTGGACTGAATTTAAAAGAATAATCTCTCTCCAACCTACCCTGCATCTATGACCTCTGAACATGTGCTCCAGGATAGTTCCCTTGCTTCTGTTCCCTGGTACCCAACCAGCTTCTATCTTCCCTGGGAATCCTCAGAGTATGTGTACCAAGCTAACAAGAAAGCCTAATATATTGCCATAATCAGTATTATAAAAAACCGTATATTCTCACTATGATATAATAAAATTAGAAACAGAAAACAAAACATGACTCAAAACTACTCATATGGCTGGAAAGTTTTAAAATATACTGTTAAATAGGGGCACCTGAGTGGCTCAGTCAGTTAGTTAAGTGTCTGCCTTTGGCTCAGGTCATGATCCCAGGATTCTGGGATCAAGTCCCGCGTCTGACTCCTTACTCTGCGGGGAGTCTGCTTCTCCCTCTGTCTCTTCCCGCTGCTCTCTCTCTCAAGTAAATAAATAAATAAAATCTTAAAAAATATATACACTGTTAAAATAGCATTTTAAATAAGAAGTTTATTAAATTGAGTATAATACACTATGATTGATAAAAAAATATGGGCAGAAAGGCCTTCTGTGGCTGGCACTGGCATAGGGAAAAGTGAAAAGCTGAAGAAAAAACATGAAGATTGAGGAAAAACCACCTAGAACTCTAGGCCTAAGCCCAAGGAATGGCCAGAGATGAGTGAAGCATATGGGGCACTGAGAGCAACCATAGCAACAACAAACCTGGATCATCTCCCAACTAGATAAACCCCAGTGGGAACAGCATGACAGAAGCAACAAGCCTATTTCCAAGCCTAGTATCAGCTGTACCTGCCTTGGTTTCAGTCTATACCCGTGATGTCTGCCATTAATAAAATTTTTTTAAAAAGTATGAAACACAAAACACAAAAGGAAAATATGTCTTACTGTCCAGAGAAAGCCATACTTTCATGGTCAAATTAATTTTTCTTTATTTTCTGTTCTTTAATAAAGTTGTTTTCCAAATATGGTTTCTGTATGAGCAACATAAACATTATCTTGTAACTTGATAGAAATGCAAATTTTCAGGCCCCATCCTAGACTTACTGAATCAGAAACTCTAGGGTTGGGGCCCAATAAACTGAAGGAGTTCTGTGCATGATTCTGATACATGCAAAAGTTTGAGAAATATTGCAGAGGAATTAGTAGGCTAGTCTATATTTATTCCCTTGAAAATATAAAAATTTTATTTATTTTTTTAAGATTTATTTATTTATTAGACAGAGAGAGAGAGAGAGAGAACACAAGTAGGCAGAGCGGCAGGCAGAGGGAGAAGCAGGCTGCTCTCTAAGCAGAGAGCCTGACATGGAACTCGATCCCAGGACCCCGGGATCATGACTTGAGCTGTAGGCAGACGTTTAACTGACTGAGCCACCCAGGAGCCCCGAAAACATGAAAATTCTAAAGGAAGGCAAAGAGTTGTGTTAATACTGGCATGTGCCAATCTACACATTCTTATTGAATCTAAAAGAGGAGGGTTTTCTCTTTTTGCTTTTGAGCTTTTCTTTTACCAGCTGAAAATCCTATAAGCTCTAGAGAAAGAAAGCTTATGGTGGCTACTGACCATCCACCTACACATGTAACATCTGACTGTTCTATCACAAACGACTCGTTGGAGAACTTTGATCCAATTTTTCAATACAACTTAGTAAAAAAGAAAATATCCACCGTATTTTTTTCACAATCAAATTTACTAACAGAAGATAGTAACTATTAAATATGAAATGTTAAATCTGTCCTCAGTTTTGGATTTCCTCTCTAAAATTTCATAATGGTCTCTTTCTAAGACACTGACTAATGTTATAAGTACTAGAGATTGCTCATAATATTTAACATCTGGAACATATGCTAGGAGACGAGCAGCAGCTTACAGTAATTCATCAATCATGATATAAAAGAACTTAGTGTACCATTTCATGAACTCAAGTGGAGTATATTTCATTTTGATACTTAGTCAAAAAAAGTGATAGAGATAAAACAAACAAAAATAGTGGCTTATGTGTAAAAATGCTTCCAATTAAATGTATTAACCTTGTTAAATAATATAACAATTACCATATTACATCAACTTTTATATTAGAGACAGTATATAAGACAAAAGTATGCCATTTAAGGCCCAGAACCAAAGTCTTCTCATTCTTAATTTTTTGAAAGACACATGAGAAAATCAATGTACTAATTGTCAATTTACCCTGAATGATAGTCATTCCTTCTAATAAAACATGATATTGTAAAAAGCTTAGGGTTTTATATCTAGCTCAAAAGTATTACATATAATTGAAAAACACGGATTTTATTAATGAAATAATGGAAATGGAATATAATCCGAAAAGACAAATGCCAGTTTGATGTATCTTCACTCCTAACCTATTAGGCTGATTATAAAAACAGATAACTTCGTGTTTAAGCAGCTAAAGCTTGACTTGACCACTTCCCGATTTTTTCTTCACCTGCCAAGTTGTTCTGGGATATAAAGAGATGCACAGCCTTGATGGACCAACATTCATTTTTTTTTTTTTTGATCTGACTCAACCAACCACTACTCTTCAGAATCAGTAATAAGCGAGTGACTGCCATTATTTCTTATTATTGCATTTCCATGTTAACAAAACATTTTGAAATTAAAGAAACCTTTTATGTTCTCTCTTCCTATAGATTTTCTCAGATCCTTTAGGGCTCACGTCTTACAAATGTTATGGTAAAATGTAAAAGACTGCTCTCTGTACCATCCATTCAGAGAAATCAACAATGTTATTGGAAAACAGCTGGTTTAACTAGGGAGAGAAGTACAAATTAGCCTCAGGTATGAAACTACTGAGATGGGGAGAAGCAAAACAAGGCATGGTGCTGAGGGGAACACTGTGGCAGCTGCAAGAGGGGGAAACTGCTTTAGGACAGAATGATAGGAAATGTTTAAAAAAAAAAAAAAAGAAGGAAAAAGAAAAATCCTGTGAAAAGAAAAACTCACACCGCCCCTGGTATTAAAGAACAATCCTCAGAATGAAAGAATAGTAAGCTAGTACCCTGGTAACTTATTAGGTTATATAAAACTTCTCTTGTAACCCATTTGGGAATTATAAGTAACTAAACACAGTACTATTTAACTTTTTAAACTGACATTTTCTTACCCAAATTTAATCTGCACATCTTTATCCTCAAGACTCATCACAGAGTAGAGTAGATTATTTTGTGCAGTGTTGGAAAGTGTTGAACATCCTCACTACCTTTTTTTTTTTTTTTTTTTTGCATCCTCTGTACCATTCCTTGGGGGAAGACAGGGAGGCACAGTCCTTCTCTAAGGTAAGTATGACCTTGACTCTTCCATATTCAAGCCCTTCAGGGTCCTTCCATTAAATCTAGAATAAAATATATAATCCTGGCATGCTTTCTGTGTGCTTTACAATCTGAGCTTTCCCAAAACCCTAGTATCACTGCATTTCTAGTCCAGTCCAGTCTAGTCTAGTCATATTAAACTTTTACAATTTCCAAAACTTACCAATGAGTCCTGCCTGCCTTAGCATTGTGGTTCATGTTTCTTTTTGCTTAGAAAGCTGATATTGCTCCTCAATTGCTTGTTGAAATTCCACCTACTTTCAAGGTCTAGTGCAAGAATTTCCTCACCTGTGAAGTCTTTTTTGATCAATCCAGGCGTGGTTAATAATTTATTCCTATGAAGTCCCCAAAGTCTGTAATAAAGAATCCCCATTATAAAGCTCATAATACATTTATGTGTTTACATTTCTGCACTTTTTACTAGAATCTTAAGTCCTTTAATGGAGGATCTTTCCTCTATATGTTTTCTGAGCACATATCAAAATGCTTGCCTTAGAATGAGTGCTCAAATAATATTTTTTGAAAGAATGGATATTCAGGTCCTTCCTTAAAGGGAGGCCAAAAGAGGGTGAATACACAAACACAAAACAGAGTAGTATACATTTGTAATAATTTATTTCAACAATTAAATTACTGTTTTGTAATTTAAATACTACATTCCTTTCATTCAGGAAAATCATTAGTAATGAGGAAAAAGTGCAGCCTTGCATATAGATAATAAGAAATGACTCTAGCCTTAATTACAATGATGAGGATTTGGGAAAGATATTTAACTTCCTGAGGCTGCAGGTTTCTCAGACATAAAAATAATATAAATTACAGTAAATTGACAGTTACTGAGTAAGCTCTTACTACATGTTGTTGCTATTTCAATTGTTAATCTATTAGATTTGTCATTACAAATTCAGGTCAGTCCATTTCTATCTTACATGACTATCTTTAAGATTTTAAAATAAGACCATACTTGTAGCACCTTCCTTTGTTTTCATTTTTAGACAAGCATATGCAAAAAAAGAAATGTCAAATAGATATTCTCAGAGATCATTTTTATTCTCTAATAGGAACAAATTCCAGTGAGATTGCATTTAGGAGGAATTTTTTAGAGAAGTGAGAATGGAGAAAACATTTCTCTAGTGGATGGATGGATGGTTGGATGGATGGATAGATAGAAAGATAGATAGGCAAATAGATAACTTCTTTACTACTCACCCATTTCTAAAATTAAAAAAATCCAAATGCCAGTCTTAATATATTTTATTCTTCCCTATTCATTTCTTATTTTTTACCTCCTCAATGCCTTTTATTTTCTTTTTCCTCTTGTTCTTTTCCTGACTCAATGGCAGAAGGATTACAAATATATGTCCAGAACTGGGCAGCAATATTAGGATTTGTTTCAGGGGGTCATTACTTCCATTTTTATCTCCATTGATAAATAATTCCCCTACTAAGAAATTAATTGTAATTTTAAATCACAAATTTGACACTAATAGAGGCATATCAGTATAGATCTGTTAGTGAAATAAGTAGGCATTGTGCAATGCTCACTTTTACCCAGCCTTTTTTCTTCTAACCTCATTAAGAATAAAGAAAAATCCACTTATTATGAATGGTACTTATTTTGGTAACCAAAAATTGATATGTCAGTTTTAGCCTTTTTATAGAAATATGACAAATAACATCATAGGGTGACCTTAGGAAAAATTATTCTATAAAATTCCCAAGGAACTGAAATAAAAGAACTACCCCCAAAAAAGACAGATGTAAGTTAATTTCAACCTCTTTTGTTTTATATCTAATTCATTTTATGGTTAATGAATAAGAGCTCCTAAGAATGAAATAAACTAAAATTTAAAATGGGATTAAAAAAAAAACACACATACACGTCAAATCAGAAAATCAAAGTACAATATGTCTTAAATTAAAAACAATGTATCTAATGTTCCCACTAAGTATTATAATAACAATGCCATATTTTAATAAGTATAAAACTAGCAATAAGATGCCAACAGGTATCTTATGTCTTAAAACTGTAATCATGAAGGGTGCCTGGGTGGCTCAGTTGGTTAGGCGACTGCCTTCGGCTCAGGTCATGATCCCGGAGTCCCGCATCGGGCTCCCTGCTCAGCAGGGAGTCTGCTTCTCCCTCTGACCTTCCCCCCTCTCCTGCTCTCTCTCTCTTTCTCATTCTCTCTCACAAATAAATAAATAAAATCTTTAAAAAAAACTGTAATCATGAAATGATCTTATATAAATATTTTTTGCTGGGTTTCTATCCTGATAGACAAGTATACGTATGAAGTATAAACATCTAGATTTTGCTTAATTAAGGACAGTCTGTCTTACTTGTACAATTAATGACTTAGTGGATGATATTTATGTGATTCAGATAAAACAGTAGGAAATAAACAATAGTACAAGGGGTGGATTTGTGACACAAATTTATATAGTATCATTCACTGTTGAATGACCATATTCAAAAAACATACCACATAATGTAATTTATGTCATTGGATAAACTTGGATGGAGATTTCCAGAATCATACCACTGAGCAATGCTCAGTCTATACAACAAGCATTAAGATGAAGACACTGGTTGAAACACTGACCATATTGGTATATAGGCTGGAAGGAATGACTGAGTAAGCTGAATGACAAAATCCAAATTTTGAAGGATTCATTCGGACAGGCATGAAAAATGAGCCAAATTTAACAACATGAAATCTGGAAAACAATGTCAATATATTGACATTCTCCATATATTTTTGGTAGGTATATAATCATATGATCTTCGTAAAACTGAGGTTTTAAAGAAAAGACCAAGAAGAATCCTTTCAGGTATAGTGTCCCCAACATCCCTGGCTCCAAATGCACCTTCTTCCAAGTATCCTTGCTTTTTCTGCCATTACCTTTATAGGTAGGTGGGTAATGCAGTACTCCTGATGTTCTCACTGAAATGAGTATAAATTTCCATTCTCTGAATCCTCTGGAAACAAGTGACCCTTGATGATTTACAAATAAACTTTATTTAACATTGAGCAAGAGCCATAAAATTAAAATATAAAACGAAGACACAAAATTCAAGTTTCAATCTCTCTGATAGCCAATATTACAGGGAAATTTATTTCCTCCTCACATTTCTAGCCCTCACCTCTGACCACAGGAGCCACTTTACTTTCTGCCGAAAGAGTATCCTGGAAGTCACTGACGCCCACACCACACCTAAGTCTCGCTTTCTCTCCCCCTTCCCCCACCCCCATCTTTGTGCCCTGTCCTGTATCTCCTCACCCCCCTTTCCCTCGACTACTTGTTTGTTTTTCCGTGGTGCATCAACCGCCAGAGAAGTAAAACTCTGCCCAAGTGATCAAATGGCACGACAGAATGCTTTTTAGGAAGGGAACTTTCAGGGATGACGTAAGTTAGTCTGCTCCAAGTAGCAAAGTGTAAGGAGTTCAGTCTGGAGTAGCTACCAAGGATATGGGACCATGTGCCGGGTGCGGTAGGAAGCCATCCATTCTTAGTGATGCCCGCCTTTGATGATGGGGAGAACTAACAGGTATACATTTGTAAAATGATAAACTTTGTAAACTTTTTCACAAAATCACTTAGTAAGGCTACATCATGGTCATTTGAATTCACCAGCAGTCTTTTCTGCTGTATGATTGAACCTAGCTATACTACTAAATGAATTTAAAATGTAGTTCACTTAACTCACAGATTATTGCTACTAAACTTGAATAAAAATATTCTTTAAATATTTTACCAAGACAATTATGCAAAGAACGTGTATCTCAATTTATCCAAAGGATAATAAAAATGATAGTACATATTTTGCTTGATCCCAAAAGTCTTTGCATTACTATCTGATGTTTTGAAAATTACCATATTTAAGTAAAGTAAAAGTGGTATGCTAAAAATTAATAAGTTTAAGACAAAATCCTCTATGTTAAAAAATAGCAAAGATCTTTAGAATAAGAACATCAAGTTGATTTAATCATGAATGCAATTGAACTTTCTAATGGATATATTTAGAAGATTATTAAATTGGAATTGATTTTTAAGTTGGAAATCATTAGTAAAAGATTCTCTTTAAGGCTAAAAAGAAGGCATTTTCATCTGCATTCAAAAATTAACAGAGAAATATATGCAGGGCAATATGGCACTAACTGAAATTTTAAAAAACACAATATGTGTTTTTAACTGAAACTCTGATTTCTTTCATTTAAGAGAAAGAAACTCAATTTGTGTTCTATGGAGAAATCAGTCATTAAAAACTTGTGCTCAGTCTCAACCATCAGAGCAGAACTTCTTACCAGGTAAATAGAGAAATAATTATTTGCTCATTAGACTTAGGGAGTTCTTTACCCAAACTGTGATCCTTTGTCTCCTACTCTGGGGCAGATAGAGATGAAATAACTGGGTATTACTATTTTGGAGTAAATGCTGAGGGATAGCTTTAAATTTTTTTACATTTCATTCAAGCATTTGACTACCTCCTCCCTGATAGAATGTAAGATTTTTAAGGGAATGTATTTAAATGTTGTGCACCTAGACTCTCGAACAGTCCTTGAATAGTAGATGCTCAAAAATTTTTCACTGGATAAAGAAATAAATATATGAAGGATAGCGTGCAAAAATATAGAAACAAACTAAAAAAATATGGATAAAATTATATAAGGGTTTTGGAGAAATGAAAGGGGAACCCTCATACTGTTGGGTGGGAATGCAAGTTGGTACTGTCACTTTGGGAAACAGTGTGGAGGTTCCTCAAAAAATTAAAAATAGAGCCACCCTATGACCCAGCAATTACACTCCTGGGTATCCACCCCAAAGACACAGATGTAGTGAAAAGAAGGGCCATAGGCACCCCAATGTTCATAGCAGCAATGTCCACAATAGCCAAACTGTGGAAAGAGCCGAGACGCCCTTCAACAGATGAATGGATAAAGAAGATGTGATCCATATATACAATGGAATATTACTCAGCCATCAGAAAGGAGGAATACCCAACTTCTGCACCAACATGGATGGGACTGGAGGAGATTATGCTAAGTGAAATAAGTCAAGCAGAGAAAGTCATTTATCATCTGGTTTCACTTATTTGTGGAACATAAGGAATAACATGGAGGACACTAGGAGAAGGAAGGAGAAAATGAAGGGGGGGAAATCGGAGGGAGAGACAAACCGTGAAAGATGATGGACTCCGAGAAACAAACTGAGGGTTCTAGAGGGGAGGGGGGTGAGGGGATGGGTTAGCCCGGTGATGGGTATCAAGGAGGGCACGTACTGCATGGAGACTGGATGTTATACAAAAACAATGAATCATGGATCACTACATCAAAAACTAATGATGTACTGTATGGTGACTAACATAACATAATAAAATAAAATTAAAAAAAACCACTAAAAAAGAAAAAAGAAAGTTGTTAGATCCTGGAACTTCTATCTAGGGTTTTGGGAATCTTCATTGTTGTAGAACTTCAAGATAATACAATTACATAACTTGGAAGAAAGAAGTCTGACTCTAGAAAATATAAAATAACAATATTTTACTTTGGAGGACCCAGAATTTCTGCCTTTTTCATACATGTAAACTTTATCCACTTCACAATCTTCCAAACTCAAATCCCACATTAATCTTTGCCCGTGGGTTTCCATTATTCTTCACTCAATTAAATAATATTATGGATAAAAACATACAATATAATCTAGAACTATAACCAAATGCTAAAGACTTCCAAATCTGAACCTCTAGCTCCAACTCCTGAAGGACTACAAACCAGGATTGCCAACTCTCTAGTAAATATAATCACACTGATGACTCCCAAGGAACAAAAATAAACCCAGTAATTATCTATCTTCTTCTCTCCTCCTTATACAGGCTTACTGCCCCTTATTTTTTCTGTAAAACAGATAATAACATTACCAACAGATCATTTGCCCAAGCTAGGAACTTCTGAGGTTTACATGGTTTCTCTCTCTTTTCATCTCTGGAGTCACTCGGAAACTGTGTCAAGTCCAACTCCTCTCCATAGCCATTGTCACAACATTCACTCTCTTTCCATCACTCCACAAAAGAATTACATGACTTCCTAATAGAAGTCCCATTCTCCCATTGTTCCTCACCAAATTATTGCTCACATTGCTTCTTGAGTGATCTTTCCATAATACAAATCTGATTTGTTCCACACAGGGCGGGTGAGGGGGTGAATATATATATTTATTTACCTACCTACCTACATATGGGAAAAATGTCTAACCTTCAACAAGTCATACACTAGCCTTTAAATATTAGGCATCACCAACCCTTCTTGTCTATCTCATATCACCCACTACTATGAACATCTTTATGCTTTACAAATAACAGGAAAAAAATAATACAAGAATCTCCAAACATGCCATACCCTTTTATTATACCAAGGAAATCTATGTTTTTCTTTTTCTTTCATGACCATTTCCCCAATATTCACCTCTTGCTCTGTTATTATTTATCCTCATAATCTAGGTGAAGTGTATAAATGAGTATTAATAGTAGCAAAGTTAAACATATACCCAGATGTTTCTGCACTAAGCCTTCCTATACTAGTGTATGCACATTTATAAAACTGGTTTCAGATACCATATATAGTCTTGTAAATTCATGACAACCATCATCATTTAACAAGCATTTGCAATGTCACTGATTGAATATTCATTAATATGATTTCAGTAACACATAATAACATATAGTATATTTATTTCTTAAATTTTTAATAATTTTCTTAGTCTGTGACCAATAGGTCATTTCAATTGTAATTAATAATTAGGGAATAAGAAAAAAAATCTCTTCTGTTTTCCATTTATGCACAGAACCATTCTCAATACTTCACTTTTGCTACTTCTGGTCACCAAATATATGCCCTCCCCCACCCACCCTGCAACCACCCCAGAGAATTCTGTACAACAACTTGCTGGATGTCTTACAATTTAATTCAGTTCTGACACTACCTACCTAGAGTTGGCTTCAGATCCACAGATTAAGGGCTAAATCCCAAGACTGCCCCTTCTCCCCATTTCAAATGTCAACTACAAGTCCAGGTTGTTATCTGTGCTTCTGAATGACCAGCTATAAATCAGAGATTTCTACTATTCTTTCCTTGAGTCAGCTAAAAATTTGAGGTTCCCACAATTCTTACCTTAGGTCCAATTAATTTGCTAGAACTGCTCACAGAACTCAGGAAAACAGTTTACTTATTAGATTATGGATTTATTACAAAGGATATGAAAAGATACAAATGAACAGCCAGATGAAGAGATATATAAGGTAAGGTCCAGAAGAGTCCTGAGCACAGGAGCTTCTGTCCCCACAGAGTTTGTCATGTGCCATTGTCCAGACACATGGATGTATTCAGATTCAACCAACCCGAAAGCTCTCCAACCCTCATCCTTTTGGATTTTTATGGAGGCTGTATTACATAGGTATGGTTGATTAAAACACTGGACATTTTGTGATTAATTCAATCATTATTCCCTCTTTCCTCCCTAGAGGTTGAGTGGTAGGGTTGAAAATTCCAACCCTCTAATCCTATGGTTAATTCCCCTAGCAAACCAACCCTATCCTTATCGGCTTTCCAAAACTTACCTTATTAATATGGTTAATATGGTTGAAAGGGGCTTGTTATGAATAATGAAAGACATCTCTATTGCTCTTATCACTTAGGAAATTCCAAGTGTTTTAGGAGTTTTGTCCTAGAAATAAGTATGAAAACAACATATATTTCTTATTATAAATCACAATATCACAATTATATAATAGGTCAATGAATAAAAATGTATTGTTACTCAGTATTTTAGTAGGACAAATTTCTAGAAATGCAATGACCAGATTTAAAGATATTAATATATTTCAACCTTTTGATCTATTGTTAAAAGAAATTTTCCACATTTATTAAAAGAAATCTTCCCACAATTTACTGATCTAGCAAGCTTCTATTCAGTGATTCATGAATCTGGCAACATCCAATCTAGTGGATAGTAAGAAACTCCAAAGAGCTATACAAGGTAAGAGATTGTTATACAAGATAGTGAGTAGGAACAGGAAGATAATAATTTCCTTATATGGAACATATTTCCTTAAATGTGGATGGAAGTCTTAGAGCAAAGTTAGGCAATTTGTGCTGATGAGACAGCACTGATTAGCTGACCTAACCTTTCCTTTCTGGGAGAGTCAAACACAGAAATTTAGTCAAGTTTTGGTTTGCTGAGTTGGGGCTTAGCATGAGCAACTCCCTTTGGGCTTAATCTGGTTACTTAACAATTTACTACGATATTTCCTTCAGAAAAATTGTACAGATCTACCTTATAAACAAACAATGTGTGTCTTTGCTCCCCAAATCTATTCATATATATTTTTAATCAGAGCATTTTGATTAGCAAAAAATATTTGGAAATTTCAATATGCAGTTTTATTACTGTTATTTGTGCATGTTTTCTTATGTGCATGGCTGTTTATATTTCTTGTTTTATAAAATGTTTATTCATGCCTTGGCCCATATGTTTTATTGATCTTTATGTACTTAGGTTATCACTATGTGGTATTTATGTTACAAATATTTCTATAGTTTGTTGTTTGCTTTTCAGACTCAATGGTTTTTGTCTTTTGTCCTTGGATTTTGAGGTCCTTCTTGTTAATGTTTTCGAAACATGAAAAAATAATAAACATATTATTACTTTTCAGAATGAGCAAGTGTGATTAGCAGTATCTAGCCAAAACTTTCCTAGTGTAGTCAGTAAGAAATAACAAAGAGTAAGCATATTGAAAGGCAGAATAATGCACTTCTGGCCATTTTTTAATGTTGGATTCTGAAACACTCGGAGAAAAAAATACTTTCATTCATCCAACAAATATTTATTAAACTTATATTGAATTCTAGTACAGCCAATTCCTTCTTTGTTGAAAGTCATCTAGGGCTTGCCCCTCTTTGAAAATAAATTTAGTTTGAGAAACACAATGTGCTCATATAGGATAACCAGAAAACAAAAGCAAGTACACAATAATTTAGTTTGAAACGATATATGAACTGAGACTAGTTTCAATATAGAATGGAACTGTTGAAATCCACATTGATGAATGTAAAAGAAACCTACAAATTGCAAGAACGTTAAAAAAAAGAAAAATGATAAAAACCTCACCTTGCTGTTACAGACTTTCAAAATGCCTATAAAGCACTTGGGAATTATAATGAGAATGGTACAAGTATAAAGAATATCCTCAATTCTATAATATGCCTTGTACGTGCAAGACTTGGCAAACAAATATTAAGCCCCCACCTTGTATGTTTGTTGCTAGGTATATAAAACTAAATAAGACAAAACTCCTTTCTCAAAGATAGAACCTAATGGGTCAGAGAGGTGCATAATCAAATATCTACCCAGCATTATTATAAATTTAAAAGACGAGTTGGCTTTATGGTGATAGGAAAGCATAGAAAAGAAAGCCTTTAGTTCTGCCTGGAAGGACAAGCGAAGAGAGAAGAGTTAAATGAAGACCTCTTTCAGGAGGCTGTAGATTAGCAAATCATTAAAATATGAATAGGAGATGATATGCAGGGCCTGGAAGACACTGAAACCTGACGGAGGTGTGTTGTATTCTGGAATTGCAGGTACTAATGGTAATTAAAATGGAAGACAAGACACAGTGTGGATCAAGTCTCTTATACCAGACTAAAGAATTAAAGTTATACTAAAATGTTAGAAATCATTAGAGGGTATTAAATAATCAAGTTTATATTTTAGAAAGCATATTAACAGAAATGTGGACGAATGAAGTGCAAATAGGTAACCTCAAAGTTCGGAAACTCAAGCTGCTATCCAGGTGGTGGTGATGAGGGCAAGGACCCCCTACAGTGGGAGAGGGAAGCAGGGCAGCTGACCCAATTCAGAAGGGAGCCAGAGGGCCGCTATGTTTCTCGTCCGCTTGAATGGATGTATGGTAGTGCCATTCTCTAAGAACAGTCTATGGAAGACCAATGGAGGGAGAATATATACATACCTCATTGTATCATGCTTCACTTTATTGCACTTCCCAGATATTGTGGTGCTTTTTGTTTTTGGTTTTGTTTTTTACCAACTGAAATTTTGCAGAAACCCTGCATGGATCAAGTCTATCAGTGACATTTTTTTCAACAGCATTTGATCACTTTGTGTCTCTGTGTTATATTTTGATAATTCTTGTTCTATTTCAAAATTTTTTCAATATTATTAGATTAGGGTGATCTGTGCTCAGTGATCTTTGATGTTACTATTGTAATTGTTTTGGGGACACCATGAACCATGCCAATATAAAATGGGTAATTTAATTGATAAATGTGGTATGTATTCTGACTGTTCTACCAACCCGCTGTTCCCCCATCTCTCTCCCTCCCCTCAGGCGTCCCTACTCTCTGAGTCACAACAATATTGAAATTAGGCCATTTAATAACACTACAATGGCCTCCAAGGGTTCAAGTGAAAGAAGAGTTGCATGTATCTCACTTTAAATCAAAAGCTAGAAATGATTAAGCTTAGTGAGGAAGGCAAGCAAAAAGTCAAGATAGGCTGAAAGGTAGGGCTCTTGTGCTTAATAATATATTGTTAGCCAAGATATAAAAGCAAAAAGTTCTTGAAGGAAATCAGAAGTGCTATTCCTGTGAACACATGAATGATAAGAAAGCAAACAGCCGGGGTGGAAAAAGATGGCAGAGGAGTAGGAGACCTGGATTTCGTCTGGTCTCAGGAATTGAGCTGGATAGGGATCAAACCATTCTGAACACCTACAAACTCAACAGGAGATCGAAGAGTAAAAAGCAACAACTCTCTGAACAGAAAAGCGACCACTTACTGGAAGGTAGGACGTGCAGAGAAGTGAATCGAGGCGATATTCGGGAGGATAGTCAGTGGGGGAGGGGGCCTCCGTCGGCCGCTTCTGGCAAGTGATAGAGCCGCAGAGCACAAAATTGGAACTTTTAGAAGTCGGCTCTGATGAGGGATGTCGCTCCAGTGGCTAAGCTGGGGGTGGAACCCTCGCAGGACAGTGTGGTCTCAGGACCCTCAGGGTCACAGAAAGACCGGGGGTGCCTGAGTGCAGCAGAGCTCCCAGGTATTGGAGCGGGGAAGCCGGCTGCAGAGACGGAGCCGAGGCACGGGCTCTCAGCTCGGGGTTGCCATGAACTCTGATCCACAGCCCAGTCAGGCCACTGCTCCTCCAGCAGGGACCCAACAAGCGGCAGATCCGGGGAGACTCCCCTCCCTCCCCGGGGAGGAGTGGCGCGGGAGCGCACCGCAAGGATCTACTGGGTTTGGAGACTCCACACGGGGTCCGGTGCCAGAGATAGAAACACTCGGTCACAGGCCGGGTGAGCACGGAGTGAGGCCAGAGACCAGGGAGATGGGAGTGACTGCTTTTCTCTGGGGACGCACTGAGGAGCAGGGCCCCGAGTTCTCAGCTCCTCCGGGCGGAGATTGGGAGGCCACCATTTTCACTCTGGTCCTCCAAAGCTGTACCGAGAGCTTGCAGGGAACAAAAGCTCCTGAGAGCAAACCCGAGCAGATTGCTTAGCCCGGACCAACAAGGGCAGGGCAATTCCGCCTCCGGCAAAGACATTTGGGAACCATGGCAACAGGCCCCTCCCCCAGAAGATCAGCACGAACAGCCAGCAAGCCAAGACCAAGTTTACCCATCAAGGAGAACGGGAGAACTCCAGCGCTAGGGGAATACTGCACATAGAATTCATGGCTTTTTCACCATGATTCATTAGTTTTTCAAAGGTAATTTTTTTAACTTTTTTTTTTGAATTTTTCTTTTTCCCTTTTCAACCAACATCTTATCAATCCCTTTTTTAAAAAAACATTTTTTATTTTTCATTTTTGGAGTCATATTTTATCCCTTCATAGTAGTTACCCTTATTTTTGGCATATATATATAAGTTGTTCTCTCTTTAAAATTTTGAGATACAGTTTCTTCTAACAGATCAAAATATACCCTAAATCACTAGTGTATGGCTTTGTTCTAGTCTCCTGCCTGATCACATTCTCTCCCTTTTTTTTCTTTTTTCTTTTTTTAATCTTCCTCTTTCTTTATTCAAACAACTTCTTATCAATTCCTTTTATAAAATCTTTTATAATTTTCCTCTGTACAGTCATCTTCCATCCCTTCATTGTATCAACCCTTATTTTGTACATATATAAGTCTTTCTTCCCTTAAAATTTTAGGAGGCACTTTCTTCTAACAGGCCAAAATACACCCAAAATCTAGTGTGTGGCATTGATCTATGCACTAGCCTGATCATATTTAATCATATTCTGTTTTTGTTTTGTTTTGTTTTATTCTGTTTTTGTTTGTTTTTATCTTTATCTTTTCCTTTTTTTCTCTTTCTTTTTTCTTTCTTTCCCTTTCTTTTCCCCTGGTTTCAGGTCTTTTCTGTTTTGTATAGAGTATATTTGCTGGGGACGTTGTTAACCTGTTAGCATGCTGTTCTCTCATTCAACTATTCTCCTCTGGAGAAAATGACAAGATGAAAAAAATCACCTCAGCAAAAAGAGCAAGAGGTAGTACCGTCTGCCAGGGACCTACTCAATAGGGACATTAGTACGATGTCGGACCTAGAGTTCAGTATCACGACTTTAAAGATACTAGCTGGCCCTGAAAAAAGCGTGGAAGTTATTAGAGAAACCCTTTCTGGAGAAATAAAAGAACTAAAATCTAACCAAGTCGAAATCAAAAAGGCTATTAATGAGGTGCAATAAAAAATGGGGGCACTAACTGCTAGGATAAATGAGACACAAGAGAGAATCAGTGATGTAGAAGACCAAATGATGGAAAACACAGAGGCTGAGAAAAAGAGAGATAAACAACTACAGGATCATGAGGGCAGAATTCGAGAGATAAGTGATTCGATAAGATGAAACAACATTAGAATAATTGGGATCCCAGAAGAAGAAGAAAGAGAGAGAGGGGCAGAAGGTATATTGGAGCAAATTATAGCAGAGAACTTCCCTAATGTGAGGAAGGAAAAAGGCATCAAAATCCAGGAGGCACAGAGAACCCGTCTCAAAATCAATAAAAATAGGTCAACACCCCGACATCTACTAGTAAAACTTACGAGTCTCAGAGACAAAGAGAAAATCCTGAAAGCAGCTCGGGAGAAGAGATATGTAACCTATAATGGTAGAAACATTAGATTGGCAACAGACCTATCCACAGAGACCTGGAAGGCCAGAAAGGACTGGCATGATAGATTCAGAGCACTAAACGAGAAAAATATGCAGCCAAGAATACTATATCCAGCTAGGCTGTCATTGAAAATAGAAGGAGAGATAAAAAGCTTCCAGGACAAACAAAAACTAAAGGAATTTGCAAACAGGAAACCAGCCCTCCAAGAAATATTGAAAGGGGTCCTCTAAAAAAGAGAGAGCCTAAAAGCAACATAGATCAGAAAGGAACACAGACAATATACAGTCACAGTCACCTTACAGGCAATACAATGGCACTAAATTCCTTTCAATAGTTACCCTGAATGTAAATGGGCTAAATGCCCCAATCAAAAGACACAGGCTATCAGATTGGATTAAAAAACAAGACCCGTCAATATGCTGTCTGGAAGAGACTCATTTTAGATCCAGACACCCCCACATTGAAAGTGAGGGGATGGAAAACCATTTGCCATGCTAATGGACACCAAAAGAAAGCTGGGGTGGCAATCCTTATATCAGACAAATTAGATTTTAAAACAAAGACTGTAATAAGAGATGAAGAAGGACACTATATCCTCCTTAAATGGTCTATCCAACAAGAAGATCTAACAATTGTAAATATCTATGCCCCGAACATGGGAGCAGCCAATTATATAAGGCAATTAATAACAAAAGCAAAGACACATTGACAACAATACAATAATAGTGGGGGACTTTAACACCCCCCTGACTGAAATGGACAGATCATCTAAGCAAAAGATCAACAAGGAAATAAAGACTTTAAATGAAATCCTGGACCAAATGGACTTCACGGACATATTCAGAACACTCCATCCCAAAGCAACAGAACACACATTCTTCTCTAGTGCCCAGGGAACATTCTCCAGAACTGATCACATCCTAGGTCGCAAATCAGGTCTCAACCGGTACCAAAAGATTGGGATTATTCCCTGCATATTTTCAGACAACAATGCTTTGAAACTAGAACTCAATCACAAGAGGAAAGTTGGAAAGAACTCAAATACATGGAGGGTAAAATCATCCTACTAAAGGATGAATGGGTCAACCAGGAAATTAAAGAAGAATTAAAAAAATTCATGGAAACCAATGAAAAGGAAAACACAACTGTTCAAAATCTTTGGGCTACAGCAAAGGCAGTCCTAAGAGGAAAATTATAGCAATACAAGCCTTTCTCAAGAAATAAGGAAGGTCTCAAATACACTACCTAACCCTACACCTAAAGGAGCTAAAGAAAAAACAGCAAATAAAGCCTAAACCCAGCAGGAGAAGAGAAATCATAAAGATCAGAGCAGAAATCAATGAACTAGAAACCAAAAGAACAGTAGAACAGATCAACGAAACTAGGAGCTGGTTCTTTGAAAGAATTAACAAGAGTGATAAACCCCTGGCCAGACTTATCAAAAAGAAAAGAGAAATGACCCAAACCAACAAAATCATGAATGAAAGAGGAGAGATCACAACCAACACCAAAGAAATACAAACAATTCTAAGAACATTATGAGCAACTCTGTGCCAGCAAATAGGATAACCTGGAAGAAATGGGTGCATTCCTAGAGATGTATCAACTACCAAAATTGAACTAGGAAGAAATAGAAAACCTGAACAGACCTATAACCACTAAGGAAATTGAAGCAGTCTTCAAAAATCTCCCAACAAACAAAAGCCCAGGGCCAGATGGCTTCCCAGGGGAATTCTACCAAACATTTCAAGAAGAATTAATACCTATTCTCCTGAAACTGTTCCAAAAAATTGAAATGGAAGGAAAACTTCTAAACTCATTTTATGAGGCCACCATTACCTTGATCCCAAAACCAGACAAAGACCCCATCAAAAAGGAGAATTACATACCAATATCCTTAATGAACACGGATTCAAAAATTCTCACCAAACTACTAGCCAATAGGATCCAACAGTACATTCAAAGGATTATTCACCACGACCAAGTGGGATTTATCCCTGGGCTGCAAGGCTGGTTCAACATCTGCAAATCAATCAACGTGACACAATACATTAACAAAAGAAAGAACAAGAGTCATATGATCCTCTCCACAGATGCAGAAAAAGCATTTGACAAAGTACAGCATCCTTTCTTGATCAAAGCTTTTCAGAGTATAGGGATAGAGGGTACATACCTCAATATCATAAAAGCCATCTATGAAAAACTTACAGCAAATATCATTCTCAATGGGGAAAAGCTGAGAGCTTTCCCCCTAAGGTCAGGAACGCGGCAGGGATGTCCACTATCCTCACTGCTATTCAACATAGCATTAGAAGTCCTAGCCACAGCAATCAGACAACAAAAAGAAAATAAAGGCATCCAAATAGGCAAAGAAGAAGTCAAACTCTCACTCTTTGCAGATGATATGATACTGTATGTGGAAAACCCAAAAGACTCCACCCCAAAACTGCTAGAACTCATACTGGAATTCAGTAAAGTAGCAGGATATAAAATCAAAGCACAGAAAACAGCGGCATTCCTATACAGCAACAACAAGACAGAAGAGAGACAAATCAAGGAGTCGATCCCATTTACAATTGCACCCAAAACCATAAGATACCTAGGAATAAATTTAACCAAAGAGGCAAAGGATCTGTACTCAGAAAACTATAAAATACTCATGAAAGAAATTGAAGAAGACACAAAGAAATGGAAAAACGTTCCATGCTCATGGATTGGAAGAACAAACATTGTGAAGATGTCAATGCCACCTAGAGCAATGTACACATTCAATGCAATCCCCATCAAAATACCATCCACTTTTTTCAAAGAAATGGAACAAATAATCCTAAAATTTGTATGGAACCAGAAGAGACCCCGAATAGCCAGAGGAATATTGAAAAAGAAAGGCAAAGCTGGCAGCATCACAATTCCAGACTTCCAGCTCTATTACAAAGCTGTCATCATCAAGACAGTATGGTACTGGCACAAAAACAGACACATAGATCAATGGAACAGAATCGAGAGCCCAGAAATGGACCCTCAACTCTATGGTCAACTCATCTTTGACAAAGCAGGAAAGAATGTCCAATGGCCAAAAGAGAGTCTCTTCAACAAATGGTGTTGGGAAAATTGGACAGCCACATGCAGAAGAATCAAACTGGACCATTTCCTTACACCACACACAAAAATAGACTCCAAATGGTTGAAAGACCTCAATGTGAGACAGGAGTCCATCAAAATCCTAAAGGAGAACACAGGTAGCAACTTCTTCGACCTCAGCCGCAGCAACGTCTTTCTAGAAACATCGCCAAAGGCAAGGGAAGCCAGGGCAAAAATGAACTATTGGGATTTCATCAAGATAAAAAGCTTTTGCACAGCAAAAGAAACTGTCCACAAAACCAAAAGGCAACCGACAGAATGGCAAAAGATATTTGCAAATGACATATCAGACAAAGGGATAGTATCCAAAATCTATAAGGAACTTATCAAACTCAACACCCAAAGAACAAATAATCCAATCAAGAAATGGGCAGAAGACATGAACAGATTTTTTTCCAAAGAAGACATCCAAATGGCCAACAGACACATGAAAAAGTGCTCAACCTCACCCGGCATCAGGGAACTCCAAATCAAAACCTCAATGAGATACCACCTCACACCAGTCAGAATGGCTAAAATTAACAAGTCAGGAAACGACAGATGTTGTTGGGGATGCAGAGAAAGGGGAACCCTCCTACACTGTTGGTGGGAATGCAAGCTCGTGCAACCACTCTGGAGAACAGTATGGAGGTTCCTCAAACAGTTGAAAATAGAGCTACCATACGATCCAGCAATTGCACTACTGGGTATTTACCCCAAAGATACAAATGTAGGGACCCGAAGGGGTACGTGCACCCCAATGTTTATAGCAGCAATGTCTACAATAGCCAAAGTGTGGAAAGAGCCAAGATGTGCATCGACAGATGAATGGATAAAGAAGAAGTGGTATATATACACAATGGAATATTATGCAGCTATCAAAAGGAATGAGATCTTGCCATTTGCAACGATGTGGATGGAACTGGAGGGTGTTATGCTGAGTGAAATAAGTCAATCAGAGAAAGACATGTATCATATGACCTCACTGATATGTGGAATTCTTAATCTCAGGAAATAAACTGAGGGTTCCTGGCGTGGTGGGGGGTGGGAGGGATGGGGTGGCTGGGTGATAGACATTGGGGAGGGTATGTGCTATGTTGAGCACTGTGAATTGTGCAAGACTGTTGAATCACAGATCTGTACTTCTGAAACAAATAATGCAATGTATGTTAAGAGAAAAACAAAGGAGAAGATAGCAGGAGGGGAAGAATGAAGGGGAGTAAATCGGAGGGGGAGACGAACCATGAGAGACGATGGGCTCTGAAAACCAAACTGAGGGTTCTATAGGGGAGGGGGTGGGGGGATGGGTTAGCCTGGTGATGTGTATTAAAGAGGGCACATTCTGCATGGAGCACTGGTGTTATGCACAAACAATGAATCATGGAACACTGCATCAAAAACTAATGATGTAATGTATGGTGATTAACATAACAATAAGAAAATTAAAAAAAAAAAGAAAGTAAACAGCCGTATTGCTGATGTGGAGAAAGTCTTAGTGCTCTGGATAGAAGATCGAACCAGCCACAGCATTCCCTTAAGCCAAAGCCTACTCCAGAGCAAGGCCAGAGCAAGGCCCTAACTCTCTTCAATTATATGAAGGCTGGAAGAAGTGAGAAAAACTGCAGAAGAAAAGTTTGAAGCTAGCAGATACTGGTTCATGAGATTTAAGGAAAGAGCCAATCTCCATAACATAAAAGTGCAAGGTGAAATGCTCATGTAGAAGATGTAGGAAGTTATCCACACGATCTAGCTATAATAAATGAAGGTGGCTACACTAAACAACAGATTCTCAATGTAGATGGAACAGCCTTCTATTGGAAAAAATGTCATCTAGGACTTTCATAGCTAGAGAGAAGTCAATGCTTGGCTTCAAGGCTTTATAGGACAGGCTGACTTTCTTGTTAGGGCTAATATAGATGGTGACTTTAAGTTGAAGCCAATGCTCATTTACCATTCCAAAAATCCTAGGGCTCTTAAGAACTATATATATGGAGTGGTTTATGGTTTAAAAATTGATAAGAACCCAAAAAAGAGTAATGTGGCAGAAACCAACCAGGCAAATAAACACACAGAAAAAACAAAACACCAGATTTCAAGAAAGAAAGTGTTCACTGTTGTCTAACTCTGAAAATAAAGATGAAAATGTAGGCTTCGTATTAGACTATCTACACATACATCTCAAGCTAATGTCTCAGTCATCTGTTTCCAGAACTTTTTTTTCAATTCATTTGGAGCTTTGAACCCAGATTAGTTCAATAAAGCACAAAAGACAAAATGAGAAATGATTACAAAGAAAAAGCAGTGTAGTGTTTCTTTATTGTTTTCATATTTAATATTGATCTATGATGTTCCAATAACAGATTTCCCTGGCCCAGGGAGCTCAGTATTGTTTAAGCATTAGGATTGATGTCAACAAACCTTCCCTACTATTATAATAATTTCTTTTATGTATCATCAGAAACATAGATTAATGACATTCCAGGCTTATCAGTGTCATATGTTTATAAATATGGAACACTTTGACATCAGTCAATCATTCATCTTTATTCCCTGCATTTTCCTTACAGTTAAGTAGAAAGATATTGGAAGCAATTTTAATACTACAAAACCTCTGTAAACATTTTCCTATGACAATCAAGTTGCATATTCTAGTAAATCAAATTTCCCTGCATTAGGTAAGAGTTTAAATGCTGGTTTTATAAAGGGCCATTAAGGACACACATCAGGTATGCATGATTGTGGTATAAAATTGATTTATTAAAAAAAAACTTTGAATTTTAAACAAAAAGAAAAACATAACTTCATATAAATGTTCTTATGATACAAGTCTATTGTACTACAGAAATGCAAATAATAATAACAGATTTTATGAGTTGTCATGAAATATTTATTGTACATATTCCTTATGCATCATAATAAAATGTTTATTTCAAATACAATATGTAAAATTCACACAGTATGAGTCAGGTTACTTATATGCCTCCTATGTTTAACTTTTTAAACATTTCATTAAATTCTTTATTTTTAAGTACCTTCATAAACTAGAATAGTTTTTTGGGTACTTAAAAAGTGATAAGATTAACAAGTTTTTGTGATAATATGTATATACTTGGATTAGTTTGCTGAAGACTGATGATATGCTGCATAAGAAAAATTTTTTAAAATCTATATATTCAAAATATCATTGGAAAGTTTATCACTCTCAAACAATATTCTCTTTTAAGCCTTAGATAAAACAAATGCTATGTTCATTAAACTGTGTAATTTCTTATCAACTACACTGGCACTCCAATATATTACATAGATGTGGATTGAAAAGAAATCATTAAAAGTCATTCATGCTGCCCCTCCTTTGTCCTTTCCTGTTCATTCAAGAATAACAGCTGCAAGGAGCAGACCCATGGTTATGCTAAGGAGTTGTGTTGTCTCTATAGTGTATTTAATTGTTATGTCAAGTAAGAACCATAGAATTGAGATAATAAAAACAAATTTCCATAGCAGCTGCATTTGGGAATTAACTGCACTATATTAACTATTTTGATGTGTGCTCACCAGAGAGTAAATTTCCCATATTGTTTTCAGTATGGTAGAATCAATAGCCAAGTTTAAAAATCATCATATCAAATTTTAGTTGAAATCAATTAAAAGTCCAAATTAAGAAAGTCTGGAAATACAGTCCAAATTTTACATGGAAGTAACAAGGTAGAATTGAATTAAACCACCATTTCTGTTGGAATAAGTTTCTCTAAAGCTCTCTCGCCAAACCGAGCTTCAATCTCAAGCATAAAAACAGATATACAACTTCCTATCAAAACCCCTATTTATGCAGAAGTATGTCTAAAACCTCTTTTATTCTTTCATAACTCAGCTTAAGTTTTATTGAATCCTCTAAAATCTTCTCTAGAACCCAAGCTAATAAGTAAGCATGGGATTAAATGACAATAATAACTACTCTTTATAACATGCCTACCATCTTTCAGGCACTTTCTCTAAATTATTTAATGTAATGCTTCCAAAGCCTTAAAAAGAAATTATTATCACCTAAATTTTCCATATGAGGAAATGCATGATCAGATAAATTAAATAATTTGGTCCTTTTGTATGGCTTACAAATCATGGGGCTTTACTAGAATCCCAAGAAATCCATTCATCCAACAAATGATGAGTGTTTTGTGTCTGACTCTATCCCAGGTACAAGGTTACAAAGATTCTTAAGACAGTTCCTTGCAACCAACAAGTTGAAAGTATGCTTGATTGTAGAGATCCTGCCCTTTACCTGAGGTCATATCACCAACAGGAGGAATATTTGACCTGACTCTTTGATACATAATTTGATAAGCCCTTATTCCATTCCAAAAAAATTAATTATTATTCAATAATTTTAAATGCAGCTCAGGAGGTTATATGTGTGCATCACACTACTTACAAAATAAGTCCTTTTATTCATTTCTGTTTACAAAAATGAGCATAACATGAAGGGAACTAAAAGACATATCTCTATTTAAGAAATTTCACTTGCATAGCATCAATGCTAAACACAAATACATGAAGAATAAAAGAATGATAAAATCTAAAATTTTAAATGTAAAATCTTAAGTTTTAAATATTCATTCCCATGTATCAAAGAAGACAAAATACAATCTAGAAACATTTTTATAGTCAACTTGACAATCAAAAGTTTAAAATCTTTAGTATATAAAGGAATAACTTTTGGTCTTGTTTGTTCAACAGAATCATTCATTGTAATTTCATATATAGAGAGAGGGGAAAAAGAGAAATTAATGAAGATTTCCAGAGATTGGAGCAGAGGTAGAGGCAAGCCATCTCTGAGTTTAAAAGCTGATCTACAACTTGGGTAGAATATTGATATGAGGGATATTTATGTTATCAGGAAGAAAATAAAAGCTTGATACAAACATGGACAAAGCATGTAACCTGGCACTACAAAAGGTTAAACATATTTGTGACTAGAAAGCCTTAAAAGATGCTTAACTTCATTAGTAAATGAACATCAGGACACACTAGTGTGGCTAAAAAAAAAAGTTTCCCCTGATTATATTAACCTTGAGTCCCAATTCAGATAGCTAGCTAATTCTCTAGACAAATATCCGAATATTACAAAGGTCTTACTCTTTAACTTACATTCTGTAATTGTTCTTATTACCTAATTATTTATATATTATGGGTCAAATTAGAGAAAACTATAGAAGCATTTATTCATTCATATAACCAATCATTCCACCAATATTTATTGAGATCCTAACATATGCCAGGCATTGTATGTGGTGCTAGGGAGTAAAATGATACACCACCTGCTTTCAAAAGATTTCAGTCTAATGAGGCACACAAACATTTACTCAATTGTTTCGTAAGTATTCATTTAATACCTTTTATAAGCAAGAATTCTTGTAGGTAAGTTAATAGAGGGAAAATGAGAATATCATATCCAGGAATAGCATGTGAAAATGCCCTGAGGTAGACAGAGTTTGCTGCATTCAAGAAACAAAAGGAAGCTAATGTGTCTGGAATTGAGTGAGGATGGCAAAGATGCAACTTGAAAGAGAGGCAGGGGGCAGGCCATGTAGGGCTCTTGCTAATAACTGTAAATTTTATCCTAAATAAAATGGAGAGTCACTGATGGATTTTGAAGTGAGGATCGGTATGATTTGACATGTAATGATAGTAATAAGAATTCTAATAACATTCAAAATCATAATCATAATAATATGTTACCGAAGACTTACAAATGTGCCAGGCATCACGCTCTGTGCTTTTGTACACATTTTTGTCCATTTAATGCTCGCAGGAAAACTATGACGTAGATATGAATATCTCCATTTTACAGCTGAAGAAATTAGATTCAGTGAAGATGTATAATCTGTTCAAGATCACATGGATAGTACAGGAGGGTCTGAATTCAAACAAAGTCTGGCTGATTCTAGACCCTAACCAATGCTTTCCTACTCCAAATTAGAACTCTTTCAAGAATGTTATTGACAGATTATTAAAAGGCCAAGTAAGAAGGAGCTAATTTGCTTTCTTTCAAAACCCCAGGCTCTGGTTCTAGTGAGTGGAGGAAGATTTAAGATGGAGTTTACCCTTCAAACTTCTTACCTGCAGGGACTTTTTCTTAAGGAGGCTCCAATTCTCACCTCAATTGTGCAAGATTCAGGGCATTATAATCTTAATTACACCACCATACGGGAGTCCTTTCTAAGTTAGGAATCAACCTAGGGAAGAAGGGCACTGGAGGACAAAGAAAGCCTTCCAGAGGAGAATCACCAAATTCCCATGAATGACTAAGGATTTGTCACTCATCTGCAAGTAGCAAGGATAATAGGGTTGGGAGAGGCCCATCTTAGGTCCTTGAAAATAAGTGAGCTTTAATGAGCAAACTCTGTGACGCAGGTTAAAACCTCCAGGAACCCAACTAGGGAATGCGCTTTGGATTTAAACCTGTGCAAGGGAGGGAAAGAAGCAGGATCAGGCAGAGAGAGACATCAAGCTGCAATGCATGCCAGACAGGCTCAACAGTCACAGTTCTGGAAACTGGGGTGGGAAATCATGGGGGCCATTTTAGGATTCTGCCTACCACACAGGACATAGGGTTTCTTTTTTTTTTTTTTCTTTTTTAAATTTTTTATTGTTATGTTAATCACCATATATTACATCATTAGTTTTTTGGTGCAGTGTTCCATGATTCATTGTTTGTTCATAACACCCAGTGCTCCATGCAGAACGTGCCCTCCTCAATACCCATCACCAGGCTAACCCATCCCCCTACCCCCTCCCCTCTAGAACCCTCAGTTTGTTTTTCAGAGTCCATCATCTCTCATGGTTCGTCTCCCCCTCTGACATACTCCCCTTTTCTTCCTCTCCTGTTATCTTCTTCTTTTTTTTTTCTTAAAATATGTTGCGTTATTTGTTTCAGAAGTACAGATCTGTGATTCAACAGTCTTGCACAATTCACAGCGCTCACCGTAGCACATACCCTCCCCAATGTCTATCACCCAGCCACCCCCTCCCTCCCACCCCCAACCACTCCAGTAACACTCAGTTTGTTTCCTGAGATTAAGAATTCCTCATATCAGTGAGGTCATGTGATACATGTCTTTCTCTGATTGACTTATTTCACATAGGGTTTCTGTCACAACTGTTCAAATCTGCAAGCTGTAGTGTGAAAGCAGCCAGCAGAGATACATAAATGAATGGAAATGGCTGTTTTCCAATAAAACTTTATTTATAAAAACAGGTGTTGAGGTTGATTTAGCCCATGGACCACAGTTTGCCAATCTCTGGTCTAGTCAAACAGGAAAAGCAGAGCTGTTGGGAAAAGACTCACCTTAAATGCCTACTGAATGGAATCCAGCTGAACAAACCCCATGTATGAGAATTCCAGGCATAATATGGACCACTATGTTAAATATCTACAATATCACAAATGATACACTTGAGAAGGAATACTAGAAAATGTGATTGTTTCTGTAATCAGCAAGATGCCCTTCAACGATGAAATGCTAGAATAAGTTTCAGCTCTTTCTAGATAGTAACTTTTACAAAATGTGATACCCAGAGGACATTTATAAGTGCTACCCACAGGTTTCAGACAACTAATGGCCAACAAGAGCCTTTGAAAATTAAAGAGATTCCATAGGATAATATGAAAAGTTAGATTTTAGTTAAGCAATTAGAGAATGAAAAAAGTACAAATAAAGTCCCTGATCCATCAAGAATTACATTTGTATAGTCAAGTGTTAAATAATATGAAAATACTAGTAAATACTACAGACATTTAGTTATTGTTCTGTCATATATTAATGCAAATAGTATATCTACCTACAATTACTAAAAATATCCTGTGGTCTAATTCATGTTTATATTATTTATTAAAATGTAAGTTCCTTTAGGGCAAAGATTGTGCCATCCCCATAAGTTTTGACTTAATAAACTGAATAAAAATGAGAAGAAATTAATTAAGAGAAATATAAGATTTTATAGAATTAAAGATTTGTAGATTATACCTTACTTAAAATGAGAAACCATATTTTTAATTTTCATTTTCCCCAAGGTACTTAGAATAATTTCTGGCTATAGCAGGTGCTCAATCAATATGTTTTGAATTGTTCTCTGTTAAGTTATAACAACATCAACAACAACAGAATCCAGATAATTTTATTTGACTTTCATGTTGGTTGTTAGGGATCCCAGATATTCCCAGGCCATCAGTGGGTATTTATATACACAGATCATATGCAAACATTTTTAAAATTGCCAATGAGATTGTACTATTTAATTGAACTTATCCTATTTTCCTAGTGCAGAGATCACAAACTGTAAGAAAAATAAATAGTGATTTGGTATCATATCTCTGTCCCTCACCTCTCCTTTAACAGTGGAGTTTCTCAATAAGGAGAAGCCAAAAACAAACTGTTCCTCCACTCCTCTAATTTAGAGCTATCTTTTTATTATACGCTGTGAATTTTCTATGGAATGATCAGGATAACTATGCCATTGGCCTAAATTCCCTTATTATGAAAAGCATACATTGTCTGAGTAGCAAGTGGTTCTCTATAGCAAAAATGTCATTAATGTAAACATATCGCAACCAACGTATTGTATATTAGATCTTTCAACGGTTCTGATACAAAGACTCTCCAAGCACTAGTGTTACGGAATTTTTTTGTCTAAGTATATTGTTTATTCACTACATTTACTCAATTTTTCAATATAAAATATAATTTTCCAATCTCATTTTACTTCTTGTGAACTGACTATAACCCCAAATGAATACTTGTTCAAAATGTTCATACTTTACCTGCATTCTGACAGAACATCCTGTACAAAATAAATAATCCTTATTTCATTTTCTTAGTGCTTGAACTTTGAAATAACAACCATATATATAGAGAGAACGCAGGTTTGTTTGTTTTTTTTTCACAGCCATCTGGCAGAAGCCTCTGTCTCAGGTCACTGTTCTTTGGCAATATATCAGTCGGGTTCAACCAGGAAACAAACAAGCAGGATGACATGTAAAAAATGCACTCCAAGGAACGGTTTATGCAGCTATGGGAGCTGGCTGAACAAATCCAAAATGCACTCCAAGGAACGGTTTATGCAGCTATGGGAGCTGGCTGAACAAATCCAAAGGCCGTCAGGGAGGGAAGATCCTGATTAGACTGAAACCCCAGCGACATGATCTGAACTCTTTTGTCTACAGGCAGCCAGGAAAGAAGATCCAGGTGAGAAAGGAGAATTGCTGACTCACTTGCTCTTGGGAATCTCTGATCTCAGAGAAGGGCTGACTCACTTGGGAATCTCTTTTAAAAGCCTTCCTGCTGATTAATCAGGATCACCCAGGAAAATCTCCCTTTTGATTAACTTAAAGTCAACTGATTAGAGACTCTAATTACTTCTGCAAAATCCCTTCACTGCCGCATCTAGATTAGTGTTTGACTGAATAACTGTGAGAAGGTGTGTGCCTGATTAAAAATGGCCACTGCCTTCTTCCCTGACCCACTCTCGCAAGAGATTATCTCTTGTAGCACATCATAACACCCTAGAATCATCCCAGAAATACTCTCAAAAGGGAGTTCTGGGGATGATAGTTCAGCCTCACCACATCTACGTATCAAAACACCATCACAGAAATTATTTGCTTTTGGCCTTACAAGACTCCGAATAATTAGCATTTGACCAATGTCCAAGCAAAAACTTACAACTATCTATTCGGTAGAACCAGAACCACCTCTTACATGAATTTCCTCAGTTTACCTAGGTATCTTAACTTTCTCATTTGAAGACTGGCACAAAAGCACTTAAGACATAAAAATGAGAAGAATATTAAGGTTTGAATAGTTAGATTTCAACAAAAATGGCATATGTAACAATATATAAATTCTTACAGAAAGATATTTTAAAGGGAAATAGTTTAAATAACGAAATGCTTAAAGAAATATCTGGCTCAATGCTCTGCATTTTTTTAAAGATTTTGAAAGGTAGGTTAAGCACATTTTCCTGAAATACCATCAACTCGGTCTACTTTGCAGTAGTAGTCAAATTGAAGGACCCCATCAAGTCCTGAAATTAGCTAGTCTACATTAGCAAGTCACTCCATATGAAAATCATAGTTTGGTTGAACTTATAGCAGAGTATTTTTGAGCAATAATGCCAGGCAACCAGAGACAAACATTTGTCCTAACATGACAGACCTATAATCACCATTTATTTATACATACATTCATTTCAAAGAGTATTCTTTTTTTTTTGAGAGAGAGAACATGAGCGGGTGGGGGGTAGGGGGTAGGGAGGGTAGAGAAAGAGAGAGAGAATCCTAAGCAGGCTCCATACCCAGCACAGAGTCTGACACAGGGCTCAATCTCATGACCCTAAGATCACGACCTCAGCCAAAATCAAGAGGCAGACACTTAACCGACTGAGCCACCCAGGAACCCCACAAAGTGTATTCTTGATCTAATTCTGTGCAAAGCACTATTTCTGCTGTTTCATATATTTATATGAAATACAAGAAGAAAAGAAATGCTGGAAGGACAAAGTGAAGGAGAGAGATAGGGAGGGCAGGAATGAAGGAAGGAGAGTGGACAGGGAAGGGAAGAGAAGGTGGAAGAGAGGAACATTTAAGTCAGCTGTTCTTTCTTCCTCAGCTAGTGGCCTACTGCCCATCACAGAAAAGCACAGCTTCAGAGATCTGCCCAGAATAAGGTGGTGTTCCATGCAAGTAGCAAACTCCAGGCAAGGGCCAGAGCTTCAGATGCCTCTGCAGAAGTTGTCCAGTTGTTTTCCGGCATTTTAGAAAAGGATTAGGTAGCTGAGGTTCCATTATCTCTGTGCACATTTCCATGAGATCGTTTTGAGCCATATATGATGTTACAGGTTAACGATTTCACTCACTGAGGAAATGGTTTCCCTGATAATCATACCCTAATTTTTAGAGGAACTTGGCTTAATGAGGATATTATAAAAACACCAAAGTAACTTGAAAAGTCAAGGTGTAAAGTAGTATTTACTACTGGAGCTATTCTGTACTGTGCTGTATTTCTCTACTTTTGAGGGCAAAGATGAGAACCACTCAGTGGTCGTCTGGAGCTGTTTGCAACTGCTAGTGAGAGTCAACGGTGCTCATCTAGTAATTAGTAAAAGGGAAAACTCCTCACCCGCACCAAAATTATCATCCAAAATTTTCTTTATGTAGGAGATATTCCTGTTAATTTGTTTTGGTATTATCTTTCCTACATTCATCCCCAAAACTAAAGCTCGAAGAGATACTATTTATAAGTTATATTTTTCAAGAATGAAGGATAAGAAGTAACTGGTTTCATAGGAATTCCAGAGCAAAGAATTTATTTGACTAAGTATTTGACTAAGTCTCAAATTTCTTATGAACTTACAGAAATCAAACGAGTGAACTTCATCCTGTGGTAATACTCCCATTCCTTCATTCTCTGGATTGATTTTCTTAAGAGAAGAAGGACGCTGCGGAACGTTTACTTCTATGTGAGGCATTTCTGCTTCTGTACATACCTGAATGAATGGTATGAATGGGCTCTTCATGTGTGGGGGGGAGTGTGAATGAATGTGGGTAGGGTGATAAATGGTAAAGAGATACTATCTAGAAAATTTGGAATAAAATGATGATTTGGATATGGTCCTTGACTTAAATTCTAATGTCATTTTACCACTGAGGGATAGGTGTAGAAAACTGAATGAGAATTCAAAACTGCCATTTGAATTAATGGCCATAGCATTTTCCACTCAATGACACTGTATATTGAGGGTATTTTTATATGTTTTACATATGTTTTGTATATTAGATATATTGTAAATGTGCAAACGTCTCACAATTTCCCATCACAAGTTCAAAGACCTGAATTCCAAAATAAGGAAGGATGTGGAAAAGACATTTCTTTGTCAATAGTCCTTTGTCTACATAAAAATTATCTGGGGCATTTCTGAAAAATGTAGATTGCTAGGGCTTTACTCTACAGACCTTTCTTTCTTACACCTATGAAACCTGCATACATTAAACAGGCAGGTAAGGGTAAAATTCTAACACAGATATTTCCATTCACATTGTGAAATACACTGATGGAGAGATTATCAGGACTTCCTGTTAGATGAAATCAAAACCCAAACACCTTGCTAACCGCTGAGGGCAAAGTGCCTCTCCTCCATTCAGGACCATGGCTGTCTTTCATTTGTGAACATCTCTTAGCACTGGGTCTTTAGAAAAATGGTTACACAATCAATAGAAGTATTCTCTCTCTCTGTCTCTCTCTCTCTCTCTCTGTCTCTCTCTCTCTTTTTTTTCCCTTAGTCTGGAGTAGAAGTGGAGTGGCAGAAAGGGGTAATCATGCCTGGATATAACTTGGTTCTAGACAGGAATCTTGGTATCAGTCCAGTATGGGATTTTCAATATACCTGAATCCCCCTTTTTCTTATCACTTCTCAGATTCACAGAAGCACATCACTTCTCTGTAAAAAGGCATCTTCTCACTAAAAACCCATATTCTGGGAATCACTGTCATGAATAAATATCATGGCCAAAGTTCAAATAAGATGTAGAAAGGATTTATTTGGTCTCATGACAAAAAGCAAGAGGTCAAATACCAATAGGCATTTATCTTCTCTAAAATATTCCAATAATAGGTCTTCACTCTCACACCTAACACAAACTAATCAATAATCACAACACTTTAAAATCGCAATAAAAACATTTAATCCTTAAAAATTTATTTCTAATCTCTTAATTGAAAAGATTTGACAGTAAAGAAGAACAAATAAATTATAAATTTAAACATCATCATAAAATGAAGTGGGTGGACAAAGAGAGGAAAAGTTCCTGTCTCCCTACTGCAGTTTCTCCTGTAAAGAATATGTTAGTTGTGATTTGTTGCAAAACATTACACGTACACCATCTTCTCAACAAATTTGCTGCGTAAAATAATTAGAGTATAATGGCTATTATACCAAAGAAAAATATAGTTTCCCATTATTTGCATTTTTTATTTGCCACCAAATAAAATTGTTCTCTGTGGAAGTATGCATGTATAAATCTTGTCGGTATAGCATTTGATAAACCATACACAGAAAAAGAATCTTAAATATTTACTTACTCTTTTCTACAGAAGATGAGGTACAAACTATTGAGAAAGAATGGGTCCAGAATTTTCATTCTGGTGATTTGTGTGACAAAACTAATGGTGAAAGATAAAAATCCCCTTGCCGGCAGAAAAAGAGACAAACTTTGTGGTGTTTTCTGGGATATACCAGGAGATCTGCACGTGCACACAGTGGAGGGTGATACCCAAACAGCCTCAATTTTCTCATGAATAATTACTGTCTTGGCTACTGACAAATATGTCAGGCATCACCTGATGCTACAGGGAGTTCCCTGAAGCACACGCTTGGGGGGGGGGAACTACAAGTCAGTTTTGTGATTTCAAAATTATGATAGAAGATATCAAAATATCTGCTACGGAAAGTAAATATCAGTTTATTTTTAACATATGAATAAACTGCTTGAATCATAATTTTTAAAAAATCCACTGGGGCGGCAGCATGAAATACATTTTATAAGTTTAAAGGTTAAATATTCAATCCTGGTAGTTGTGCTTTTTGAGACAGGAGCTCACATATGGCCACAAACCTCAGAACTTCAGGGAGAAAATTTAGAGTGTCTTAGATATTATAAAATTATGGATACACTTAGATAAAATTTCACATGTAGGATTTTACCCTAAGGTAAGAGTCAGCAATCTTTTCTGTAAAGGGCCAGCAAGTAATATTTTAGGCTTTGGGGGCCATATGGTTTCTGTCGCAATTGTTCGACTCTGCTGTTGTAACATGCAGGCTGCCACAGACCAAATATAAACAGATGAGCGTGCCTGGGTTCTGATAAAATGTTATTTACAAAAACAGGAAGCAAGTGATAGTTTGCCAACCTCTGTCCCAAGGAATTAAGCAGAGTTAGCAAGATTTATTATACAGATATTCTGAAAACATGCTATTTATAAAAACCAAGGATTAGACACAACCGAAATGCCTAGTATAATGGAAATTAATAAAGTAATTATTGCAAATCCACATAATAGTATAATATCTGTTTGCTTAAACTTTGTAACATTAGGTGATTTGAGTAGAATATAAAATCACACATGTAATTGTGATCCCAATGTTATCCTATATAGGAATATTCAATATGAGAATTGTTAAGGAAATATATAAAACATTGATAATATTTTCTGCTTTACCATTTTCCCTTTTATCCAAAATTTCTATAATTAGTCAATATTACCTCTGTGGTCAGAAACATATTCTTAATTAAAGGCAAATCTAGTACAATTTAAATTTAATCAAAATGTAACTAATTAAAATATTCACTTAGCTGATTACTCTATTTCACTAAAAATGAGGGGGGGAACCAAGTGGTGATGTAGATTTAATTGAAATATATGACAGCAAACTTGAGTAAATAGGAAAAACAAATTAATGTATAGAAAGTCCTAATGTGATAAGGTTGTCACCTTTCCAAAACTTAATCTTTAAATTCAATGTAATACCAGTAAAAGTTATAAGTGGTTTTCTTGCAACTGGACAAAGAAACAAGAAGAACCAAGATGATTTTACAAAGGAAGAACAAGACCATCTTTCCACCTTGTGAGGCATTAGAAATTACCTTGAAGTTATCATAATGAAGAAAGGATGATACTGACACATGGCTAGACTAATTGGTAACACAGGCCTATAGAAAATTTGCTACAGGGGCTTTGATCACGAGTGCCAATGTTGCATTTTATCTGAGCCTTGTGCTACCAGAAAGCAGGGATGGTTAACAATTCTCCCATCGGAACTTTTTGTGGAATTCCTCCCACACTTTTGAGTTCTAGCAAATGGCAAACTTTAAAATATGCCCTTCCATATCTTTAAATAAGTCCCTTCTGTGTCCTTCCTCATGATTCCCCAAGACTTGCAGATGACTTGTGTAGCCACCTCGATGATACCCCAAGTGCAACTTCCCTTACTGTGAAATGCTCCTCATTAACTTTCTTCCAACTGCTATATATAGCTTTATAGAATAAAATTATTTCCTTATTTTTTCAGTACATTTTGTCTTTCACAAAAATCAAATGGGAAAATATGTACCATTCAACATAGGAGCTTAGAAAATTGGTTACCCTTTGTAAATTAAAAAAAAAAATCTCTTCTTCACAACATAGGCATAAATAAATTTCTAGAGGCATACATTTATAGTGTAAAAACTAAACTTTAAAATCTTTAGGAAAAAATATAGAAGGGTATCTTTACTGCTTCGGGGCAGGAAAATATTTCCCTAAACAAAAATGCACACTGAAAAGGAAAAGAGTAATAAATTTGAATATATCAAAACTAAAAACATGTAGTTCAAAAGAGAATTTAAAAAATGAAAAGCAGTGAATAAAATAGAACAGGAAATGCACAACAGAGTTTACTACATGGTTTTCTATAGTTATTTTATGTCAGAATTATTTCATAATAAAAAAATTAAGTTTGAGATTTAATCTTGGGCAATCTTCAGCTCTGGAGTGGAATATTTCAAGCCATTTAGAACCCTTCATCAATTAGTCATCAGCCCTGTCCTAGATCAAACCGTGTCCAGGCTGAAATTACAATCTGTGTGTTTTAGTAGCCTGACTTTAAATCTTTTTTTTACAAAATCCTGAGGGAGAGACAATAGTCTGAATTATCATCCCCTTGTACTGGTGATAGGAGGTATATTTCTCAACCCAGCCCCAACTCCCAGAGCCCCTGGTGTTTTTCCTGGGTCTCGTCCAACCCCTGCCAGTGCAGGGCCGGGACAATTACCCTGGTCATCTCGCCACATGGAGAGTCTGTAACAGCAGGACTCCTTCTCTCTCGGTAGGTAGCCTAGTATTCTCTCCAGAGTACAGCGACAGCTCCAATATCCAGGTTCTTTTAAAGTTTGCTGTTGGCGATAATGACATAATATATGTGAAAGGGGTATAAAAAAGATAAGCTCTGCTTTGGGAAAGAATGTAGAAAAAAGAGGCTGATAGGAAAGGCTTCCCACTGAGAAAATGAATTCAGTGGTGTGGAAAAGAGAATAATAAAACTGCCCTGGATTTGTATATCACTGTTTCTCCCTCAGAACTCTGGGGCATTTCTCATTCTATTACTTCATTTTACCCTTGTAAACAGGTGCCCAGTGGAGACTGGCGCTTAAGATTTTTGAAGTTAGAAATCTGTCAAGTGGGAGGTTATAAACAGTTCCTGCCTTATGGGCTGGAAATTGTTATTTGTTTTGGGGGCAGACCTTTCTCTATTCTGGGAGGGACAGCTTGGATAATCTATTCTTTAACTGATACAGATGTTAGGCAAATAGGTGAGTACTTAAAATTATTCTTGGGGAATCCTGACTCAATGGCATAATCCAAATTAAGATGTTTATGTGATAAATGTGAAGAGGGGTGTTTACTAGTCTGACTTGGGTGTATCTGTCTATAAGGCAGAAGCTTTTTCTGGATACAAATGCTGAGTGTGTGGTTGAATTTCATCCCCCTCCAAAAAAGATTCGGTGGAGTCCCAGCCGCTGTACCTGTGAATGGGACCTTATTCGAAAATAGGGTCTTTTCAGATGTAGTCAAATTAAGATGAGGTCATACTCAATTAGGGTGGGCCTAATCCTTGCTGTATGACTGGTGTCCTCACAAAAACAGGGAAATCTGGACACAAAGGCACACAGGAAAGAACAGAATATTGCCACTGAATGCAGAGATTGGAGCTATGTGACTACAAATCAGGGAACTCCAAGGATTACTGGCAACCACCAGTGGCTGCAAGAGAGACATGAAACACATTCTCCCTCAGAGCTTACCAAAAGAACCAACCTCATGGATACCTCAAGTTCAGACTTCAGAATTTTGGCCTCCAGAATTTTGAGAGAATAAATTCCTGCTGTTTTAAGCCACCTAGTATGTAGTACTTGGCTACAGCCGCCTCAGGAAACTAATAAAAGTCAAATTTAGTGCAGCTTAGTTTAGTTCAGTTTTCCCTGAATCTGGATTTAGAATATTTTATGCCTGAAATTTATATATTCTTTATGATGCGTGAGAGAGAGAGAGAGAGAGAGACAAAGACCAAGGGGAAAGAGGGAGCAAGTTTTGGTTTAAGCAATTGCTTTTGTTTTAATTAGCAGCCTAGACCAGACTTAGAATAGGTAATCAGATTTGATTTTCCCTTCAATCCCACTAGTTGGAAAGAAATCAAAGAACCTGAAATGAGTTGTCTCACAGAGGTGTTATTTAATACAACATGTCTGACTTGGGGAATGCATGTCAGTTAATGAAGTTGCTACACGCCGTTGGTGTGACCCAGACCACAACATATTCATGTAAGTGGGCATTACACTCCCAAGTAATGGATGTTCTCACTGCCAATCATTCTGAAAATAAGTTAAGTAGCAAGAAATTAACTGTAACTTGGACTCTCAGAGAGTCAGTGGTTTACATCTTTGTCTTATCTCTGGGGATGGAATAAAGTTGGGCTCAGTCTTCCATTCATGGAGATAATGTATATTTCCTGTGATGTGAGGTAAACTGGAAGCCAGAATGTAAAGACCTGTGTATAGGTAAGCAATGGTTTGAGTTTTATTCTGTGGGATCTAAGAATAGCCCCTGCTAGTAGTGGTTTCAAGCTACTTTTGGGGTCACACTTACCTTAACATCGAGCCTTTATGAATTCCTGATCAACGTTATTTCTTGGTATGAGTTGTGTTATGAAAAACGTGGTAAAACGTGAATTATCCATGACTATGGCCAGGGAAGAAAACCATACCTGTAGCAGGTAACCTGGTATAGATGCAGGGGTCTGATGGCAAAATGAGAAGACAGAAACATGGGGCAGATTGTTCTGGGGCATCTATGAAGCTTTCCAGGGGAACTATCAAATATACACACAGGATTGTTAAGAAGTCCAAATTTTTGACATATAGGATGATTAGGTACTCTAATAATTTGGATATTCAAACCATATCATTTTGTGTCATCTTTACCCGGTGAGGCCCACAATTCATTCTCGCATTCATACATTCTCACATTATCCAGTTGCGTCTGGCCCATGGTAGGTGCGCAATAGATAAGCCCCAATGAAGCATTCTCTCTATTTTAAGGGTACAACAAATGAGGAATGGGACAGAGGCAAGGTGACAGAGTTGGTATGAGAGAGGTTGAAACTTTAGTACATGAGTCTGTGGTAGTCTCCAAAGGTGGCCCCCAAATTCCTTCCCTCTCTATGCACAGATGTCCCTCCTCACTTCAAGAAATGTAACTTATTTCTCCTCCCCTTGGATCTGGGCTGGCATATGGCTTTGACCAGGAGAATGTAGTTAAAGTGACAGCCTGGGAATTAACGGATACCAGGACTTAAGAGTATTGGCAGCTTTTGCCTCCTTCCTCTTTCAGGGCTCACTCTTCCATCTCTCTCTCTTGAGACCCAGCCCCCATATTCTGGGATGCCTAAGCCACACAGAGACACAATGTGGAAGAAACAGAAGTGCTTTGATCAACAACTCCAGAACAGACCCCACCCAGGAGCGGCACTGACTGCCAAGCCATGTGAGTGAGCTCGTTTGGACATTCCAGACCAAGACCCCAGATGACTGCAGCCTCATGAAACATAAAATGGAGCACAAGAACCGCTCATTTGGGTTCAGTATTCCACAGAATCATAAAAAAATAATGATTTTTTAAGCCACTCAGTTGGGAAGAAGGGAGGAGGTGTGATTTGTTACACAATGAATGAATAAAACAAACCCTAGTAGTCTTGGAATTAAGCTGCTAAAGCCATCCAATGCAAAAAAAAAAAGAGTCTTTTCTTCCATGTTAAATGTAAACTGATGTGCTTTTTTCACTTTTTTGCCATTTCACAGATACAAAGAAAATCATCAAATTACACTCTGAACTTGATGGAATGCTGATGATCAGATGATGAAAATGCTTCTGAGTATCAGCCAGACCAAGACACTTCAGACAAAAACTCACTTGTCGACATTCTTTGTATATGCACGGGAATTGAGAGGCATAATGATGCCAAAGAAAGTCATCTGTACATTTCTCCTTCTAATATGTTTATAAGACGCTAGTTTTTCATTGTTTAAACTGCAATTGACTTTAAAATCTATGCAATCCAGTGCAATAAAGAATCCAGAAAATGAGAGCCCTGGCCTCTTTATTTACATGACATTAATATGAACCCAGGAAAAGTGAGCCGGACACAATTTATTACTTTTACTTTATTTGTCCCTGCTTCAAACCCCCAGCCCTCTGTCTTTGATTAGGGCTGGGAGTTGTTGGGAGTTTGTTGTCTATAAAATGCTTGGGAAAACAAAGGTCAGATACATTACAGCAGGGGTGGGAGGGAAGCATTATGTGAACATTGTAACTTCGTATGCAAATGTGAGTGTCATTCTTCATAGCCAAGTTATTCTCAAAGTGGCAAATTTTCTTCTGCTTATATGAAAAATATAGACTGGCAATCACTTAATTGTAACAACTGGATGATTTTTCAGAGACTTCAGCTATGATTACTTCTCCCTCAAAAATTTACTTTGAATGAAAATGACACCATAATGCCTGAAAGTATAATAAGTAATAGACTCAAGACAAATTATGACTCTCTTGAGACTATTAAAAATCTATAAACATTTTTGTACAGCAAATGAACCATTTTAAAATCAGCTTTTATAAAACATTTTCATGAGATCTTCTAAATCTTCATATGATTTAAATTAAACTGCCTTGGTAAAAATCAGGGATTATCTCTGGCACATTTTTTTTTTTTTTGGTATGATGTAAAAGTAGAAGATCCTCTGATTTCTAGTGTGATGCTCAGCAAGGTTGATTAAATCTAGTGATAATCCTTGATTAAACCATTTAACTCTTCTCTCTTCACTCACAAAGAGAAAGCCAAAATAGCTAAGTGAAACATGAAATGATCAATGGTCAGATACAGTAGCATGAAACAAATGCAATAAAAAAAAAGAGTCTCATTTGAAAGTCTTTCCTCTACTTATTCTGAACTATTTTTTGGAAGTATAGTTCATCTTTCAATCTTCAGAGACTAAAATCTATTATGTAGCCTTTCACATGACTGAGGAAAGAGTAAGACACGCTTACACATTGTTATTTGCCTTAATTTGAAAAAAATTTGTTTCCTATTTCTTATACTGATGAGACAAATCACATTAGTGAGCTAAATTAAGGTAGCTGGGGTATTTGTTTTTATGGTTAAATATAACATTTCCACCTTTTAAAAAATAGTTTTTGCTTTAATACTAAAAATTCATGACCTCTGAATGCCATTTATCATGCCACTTAAAATTGGGTAACAGAAAATCAATATGTAAGAAAATCTAACTTTAAATTATGCAATTATGTTTCTTAATTTAATGCTATCTACATGAATATCTATTTCATTATTTTTACTCTGTTACTTATATATTTTATTTGATATGTTATTATATATGACATATTTTAGAAATATGAATTATGTTTTATTTAAACAAAATAAAATTATTTAGTTCTCTTCTATATGTATTACAATCTTGTAAGACTAGATATACTTTGACTCTTAACATTAAGAGATACACTATTTTGCACACATATTACACAAGATATGTTTTCATTAAATTTTAGGTTTATTTATTTATTTATTTATTTATTTTAAAGATTTTATTTATTTATTTGCTAGAGAGAGACACAGCGAGAGAGGGAACACAAGCAGGGGGAGTAGGAGAGGGAGAAGCAGGCTTCCCCGCTGAGCAGAGAGCCTGATCTGAGGCTCAATCCCAGGACCCTGGGATCATGACCTGAGCCAAAGGCAGACGCTTAATGACTGAGCCACCCAGGCACCCCTCAAATTTTAGTTTATTTTAAAGTAGAGGTTTCAGAACATCTATAATCAACTACTACAGCCAGTGTGCCTCTACTGCACGGATTTCTGGGGTGTACATAAAACTCTTACGACCATTGAGGTACTGTGCTGGTTACTTACTGCTTCATAACAAACCAAAACACAACTTAATAGCTTAAAATAGCACTCTTGCTCTGTTATTTGGGTCCAGCATTTAGGCAGGACTCACTGGGCTCAGCTCATCTCTGCTCCATAGCTGTATTACCAGGGCTGACCTCGGCTAAGACTGGATGATGCAAGAAGACTTCACCCATGTGTCTGACAGCTGAGCTGTGTTGTCCCAAAATG